>NC_069137.1:17441210-17741210 GCF_026914265.1 Mya arenaria
TACAAACCACTTTTTATGTGTTTGGTAATTGTTATAATATAATACAGTCGAACCCCGTTGCGCGACTTCGCTTGGCTCGATTTATCGTTGGCTCGAACTGGTTGTAAAGGACCAATTTATTTATACTGTATTTAAGCATTCCCTCTTGGCTCGATTTTTTCGAGGCTCGAAGTATTTTGCCGGTTCCTGGGAGTTCGACCCAACGAGGTTCGACTGTAACTAAATGGACTGAACATAAAAGTTTTATTTTAATGTTAAAATTTTATGAATTGCTTCTCAGTATCATTATGCTTTTTATTGTTGTAACAGGATCATCGCCATGCCTGGGGAACGCTTACTTGCGTATGGCAGACTGTATTTGCGCGGGGTCTTCATCGTACAGCGGAGACATACCGAAGAAAGCCATCAAGAAATAGTTCTATCATTTGCAGATTTGGAATCTGTTCATTATTCTGCAGAACATTCAAATTAGTTTTTGAAAGTTCTGATGTTATCAATTTTACATCTTTCAAGCGATACATTGATAAGCATCTAAGGGAAAGGGGTTATCCACTACATGTTGTTTGCGATGCAATAGAAAGAAAATGTTGGGAACTTTGCGAGCCACACTACAAAACTACCCTTAACAAAGAAGAACTTCGAAAACTTTGGATGATATCAAACCGTCTATAGATGAACATTCGTTTCCACCTATCATCTGTCAGGGGGAGGGGAACTGGTTTATGGATAAAATGTTCACAACCATTGGCATAATGTGGAAATGCAGTGAAGTGTTCAAAACCAAGGGAGTTACATTTCAAGATCTTGTTAAGATCATCGAATACACGGTTCTGCATGAGACGTCCCAGGAAAGACTGCAGCAGAGCATTGCTACGCTGTACACTAATATCGTAACCGGAGTATTGAAGTCCGAGTGGGTATACACACGCACCAGGATGCAAGCTAACTGGACCAACTGGGCTCGCAGATGGTGCATCCTTACACCGAATAAAATTATTCACTACAGAAAGGAAAACGTGTCAACGAATGCAAGTCAAATAAAAGGAGAGATATTGATAACGAAGCACACCAAATTACTTGGACTAACGGACTACAATGGTCTGATTCACAACTGCAGGGTCGATTCATCGTATCAAATGAGCCTATTATTGATATGGAAATTGCTGTTGGTAGTGATGAAGCGAAAGTATCATGGCTGACGGCCATTGAAGAATCCATCAAGTGCTGCAGAGATAAAACAACACCTATTCAAAGAATATTAAATGAGCGACGAAGTCTTGACAGGAAACATGAAAATGGCCAGATCAAAAAAGATGATAATGTGCCATCTACACCCCCAAATTGATAAATTCAGAAGAAAAAGGGAAAATATTGACACCATAAAAGAAGCAGACCAAAAGCAAATACGTAAGCCAGACAACATTATTAATGCAAACCAAGAGAAAATTAAAGCCGTTTTTATGAAGATGGACAAAAATGGGAATGTCTGATCGACAAAGAGGAGTTTTGCAGCATTTCTTCAAAATATTGGCTTACGGATGTCAAACAAGAAACAAATATGGTGTATAGAAGTGTCGACAAGGACAACAATGGAACAGTGTCGTTCGACGAGTTCAGTTATATTTTTGCAAACACGTCATGGATGAGACCTGCTCGGCGGAGTGCGTCAACGCCATGCGAACGGCTTTCATGGAAGCAGATAGAGATGGTTCGGGTACTCTAAGTTTCAGAGAATTTACAGAATACATATGGGACAAAAAAAGGTCTATTCGAATGTCGAAAGTAATGAAGGTGTTTTCTGAAGGAACCAAATCAGGTTCAGATGAAGTTTCATTCACGGATTTTCAGCGAGTCATACACATGGAGCATCTGACCTTATGGTGCCTATTATAGAAGAAACAATAGAAGAAGATGACACAGTCGATATTTTTAAAGATCAACTGAAACAAGCTTATGACGATACGGAAGCTAAGGAAGTAGCTTCATACATTCGGGAAAGATGGAACAAATTTGCAACATTTCGACGCGCAGGACATACTGGCTCTGTGGTCATGAAGGGCGGACATGGAATGGTGGCAGATTTCCTTCCAGGTGAATACAGTCTGGTTGATCTTGCATGCTTTAGTGACCTCCCGCCACTGGTTCCAAAATGCACCGTTATAAAGGGAGTGAAATGGGTACCTAGTTCAGTTCCTGGAAAGTCTGGAAAAGCAATTTTTCCAAAGAATTTTGATGGGAAGATTGTGACGGATCTTGCGACAAACGAACTTCTCCGGTACTACGGCTGTAGCTTCGCTGATACGCAACAAGAAAGGTTTCCCTGCTATATCGACATGGTATTCAGGATTTCACATACGAAAATGGATATCTGGAAAAGTATGTAAAACTGCAAATGGCGGCGCTGGGATAGAAAGGCATATCTTTTCACATCTGGATTGTCCCTTAGTCGCAATTCAGGGACATTCATACTTGGGAAATTTGCGGCTGACGATGAGCTCCATATCACAGGGTTCAAAATCCCAGTTAGGCACACTCTGTACATACCCGGTGGAACCATTCATTGCAACGACTATTTGTCAGGGACGTGGAGGACAATGTTGTCCGATGAAACCGATATTGATCACGTGCGTCTTACCCGTGTCCTTGACAACGAAAATGACAGGACATACGAACAGTTTAATTTTCAGTTTGTTTGAACATAAACTTCAGATTTCTGTTTATCATGCGATTGCGAATAGTACAATTAGAATCTAACTAGATATGACTCTCTTGGTATTGACCCCCCCCCCCCCCCCCCCCCTATATTATCTCTACTTGTTCTTGTGAACATTTTGTTTAGATAACTTGAAAAACAGAGAAGAAATTTATATTGTCTCGATGTGCGCGATTCCCAATTTGTATTTTGAAATCATATTTAGAGGTAGTATCGTATTTCTGTTATGTTCTTTTGAAATGATTGTGGCATTTTCTTAATGTTTTTGACATATTTCCTTACAATTGTTCATACTATAAAGAAAACGAAAACAGTATTGATTGTTAGACAGCTGGCATACGTGAAAATATTATATGCAAAATCTAAAATATGAGGATACGCTGATATAAACAATCACTATATGTCATGGAAGCTCTATGTTTAAAATTCTTATATATATATGGATAATTAAATACATTATTTCTTTTTTCTGACTTTAGCAGTTTTATAAACTTGTACTTGCTTGATCTAACATAAAAGATATATTTCTTAAAGTATTTCTTTTTTATATCATTATAACAAGGATATTAAGATGGCCAGTTGTCTGATAACATGTTGTCGATGTAATATTTGATGAATTTATTGATAACGTTGATGTACGTTGCACTTTACTTCAATGGAATGTTCGAATGTTTGATTGATTGATTGATTTATAGATCGAATGGAGATGTTGTTATTGATGTATTGCTTGATGTATTGCTTGATGTATTGATTGATTGATGTATTGATTGATTGATGTATTGATTGATGTATTGATTGATTGATGTATTGATTGATGTATTGATTGGTTGATGCATTGCTTGATGTATTGATTGATTGATGTATTGCTTGATGTATTGCTTGATGTATTGATTGCTTGATGTATTGATTGATGCATTGCTTGATGTATTGATTGATGTATTGATTGATTGATTGATGTATTGCTTGATGTATTGATTGATGCATTGCTTGATGTATTGATTGATTGATGTATTGATTGGTGTATTGATTGATTGATGTATTGATTGAGGAATTGATTGATGTATTGCTTGATGTATTGATTGCTTGATGTATTGATTGATGTATTGATTGATTGATGTATTGCTTGATGTATTGCTTGATGTATTGATTGATTGATGTATTGATTGATGTATTGATTGATTGATGTATTAATTAATGTATTGCTTGATGTATTGATTGATGTATTGCTTGATGTATTGATTGATTGATGTATTGATTGATGTATTGATTGATTGATGTATTGATTGATTAATTGATGTATTGATTGATTGATTGATTGATTGATGTATTGATTGATGTATTGATTGATTGATGTATTGATAAATTAATGTATTGATTGATTGATGAATTGATTGATTGATGTTTTGATTGATGTATTGATTGATTTATTGATCTACTAATATGGTTAATTTGTGTAAAAAGTATTAGAACATACACTTCCATTTTATTTCAGGAAGATTGACTTTAAGCTTGAGTCCTGTTACTCTGCTGGATAGCATGTTCGATTGGGGATGGTTGCAACAAACAAGACTAATTTGATTGAATTAAATAGTTATTCTTACAATGCGTTAAATTATTTTATATACAGAAATGAGAGATTCAATGTGTATGATATGATTAAAAGTATTTTTAGTTGTCTTTGATTGTTCGTGGTCTTTTTTACGACTTTAAGGCACAGCGAACCATCCGTCTGTGTTAACAATGCTGGTACGTGGTATTTCATAGTTTTTCTACCGTTTTATTTACAAATCAATTAATTTCAACACACGTCAAAACTAATATCTTTCAGTAAGTGTTTGGTTTAAACACATTAATGTTTTGGAAATATACAAATGAAAACATTTATTTTATGCTTTTCATTAAACTATGTATTTAATCAGTGAAATATCAACAGTGAACATATCAGTTGGTTATTTCACTGCAAACTAAGGAGCGAATATATCAACTTTAAGAACTACTTTTAAAATCCATTGTAGTTACGACCCTTTGATAAAAACTAAACACCTTTGAGTAAAAAAAAATGGTGCCTCAAATAATTATTCGATAAGGTTGCATAAGGTTTAATATATATTATATTTATATATTTAGAAATAAACAACTTACCGGTTACTACTAAAAATAGTAATGCTGTTCTTTAAACGTTTTCTTGAACTTTGAAGCTGACTGTTCGAACATTTGTAAAAAGCAAATTACATACGAAAACAACTGCTCGAACATAAAGTCGATGTATAATTATATATTAAATATGTTTTAAACTGTTAGACTATGTAAAACAAACTTCCCTGAAATGAACACAATACTAACTGATGGTTGTTTGCCCCACCCACGACTCAACATTTGTCAACAACCTAGCGTTGTCTTCACTTTTAATCTTGAAACCGACCCGTTCAAGCGATAAAGACTGGTCTCTGACTGTGTGGCATTTATTGTGAGCCAAACTTTTAAACTAAGATTTTTTTTCGAATACCTTTCGTTTATATCTGAATGTTAGTGTATACGAGATTTAGTTTATATTTGACTATGACAATTTAATATATAATCTTACGCATACAGGCTGCCACCGTTGTTCTCGAAAGTCTAAATATAGCCCCATATTATGAAAAAACACACTAAAATAATGTTTTATAACTGTAGCATTATAGATGTTGCAAAACAGGTTGTTATTCTGATAAAAACACAAAGAAAAGTGTTTCAAAAGTAGCAATGTGTACAAGGTATTTTTCAAGCTTTTAAAAAACGTTATCAGGGCAGGTTAATTGGAGTGAAAGATAGAAGATCATATAAACGTATGGAACTATCCTGAAGTTATATAATATAACAACGCCGTAAGTCAAAGTTAAATTCATTCTCAGTAACGCGTGTTTGTCTATTATAACAACTAGATAACTTTCTAGAAATATGTGCGTGTCCTTTCTACGATTTAATAATATGGGCAAAAATGCACTTTCTCCAAAGCTTCTTTATGATTCAATAATGTTAGCCTTTTTAAACTCAGTCCCTTTATCTTCATTGTTTACGAATTCAAAAGAATGCTTTTTGAGTTTGTTTTGTTTCTTTACCTGAAAACCGACTTGAAAAGTACATTTCAGTGCATATCAACAACATTTTTTCATCGATCAGTAGTCTTTGCGTTTCTATGCATGCGGTTTAAAGATAGACGCTACGCTGTTCTAGTTTCTTTGATGTACAGTGAAACTGCGTTCCCTCGAACAAGCGGTCGCTCGAGAACCGGCGTTCCCTCGAGGTCGGAGCTTGGTCCCGAACTTTTTTCCTTCTATTTTCATATAAAATATACCCACGCTGCCTCTAAACCTAATTATGTCGAGCAGTCGAGCAATATCCTCGGTCCCAAGTACACAAATCGTGCACAAAACCTTATGGCTCCCTCGAGGTCATAATTTCACACATTGTCCCGAACGCGTGTTCCAAAATAAACAAACAATTGCCAGGTGTTAAAATTTTCGCAAGTTGTAAAAATTCCAATGACAGTTAAAAGGCAATTTGATAAGGTGTGAAAAACCGTTTATCACTGTAAACGCATGACCGATATTAGTTGATATGGGCATTAGAGATGATAATTATGACAAGTTAATGACGAGAAGTTAATTGTGAGAAATTTAAATGAGTAATAAAAATATGATTAAAACACTACCATATCGATCCAACATCGGAATCTCTGAAATGAATTCCTTCTTGTCACTTTGCTTTGCAATATGGCAAATGAGAAAGAACTTACAAATTGTCGAACACCTGAGCAATCTAGTGAAGGACCCATGACTGGGGGGATAGCTAGATCGGGTTCCTTACTTTCAAATGTCACACCCAAATGAAAGAAAATAATTGTCAAACACCTGAGAAATCTAATGAAGGACCCATTACTTATACCAAGACACCAACACGCCCACTCACGTCCTTTACAGGAAAGAATCGGTGTCTTAGTAAACAGTCTGTTTGACGACTTCAAACTTAAAATACACTGAAAGATATTTCATATCAAACTGGAAAATTGAAAGTCGGGTCGCTCGAAACATCGGTTCTTTCGAGGTATTGTCTCGGTCCCTGGCGACCTCGAGCGATCGCAGTTTTACTGTATGCCCTTTTCTAAATATAAAACCAAAATAAGGCAGACATTTACTTGTTCCTCTGTCTGTCATAGATATTGACATTGAATGTATTTTTGTAAGAGTGCATTTCATTAGTGCAGCGTAAAAAATAACGAATTATTTTTTTTTTTAAATTAACCTATTGTGCGACTCTCGGTCAGTGCCTGTTAGGCTTTAACCTTGTGTGTCTCTCGGTCAGTGCCTGTTAGGCTTTAACCTTGTGTGTCTCTCGGTCAGTGCCTGTTAGGCTTTAACCTTGTGTGTCTCTCGGTCAGTGCCTGTTAGGCTTTAACCTTTTGTGTATCTCTCGGTCAGTGCCTGTTAGGCCTTAACCTTGTGTGCCTCTCGGTCAGTGCCTGTAAGGCCTTAACCATTTGTATGTCTCTCGGTCAGTGTGTGTTAGGCCTTAACCAAGTGTGTATCTCTCGGTCAGTGTGTGTTAGGCCTTAACCAAGTGTGGATCTCTCGGTCAGTGCCTGTTAGGCCTTAACCTTTTGTATGTCTCTCGGTCAGTGCATGTTAGGCCTTAACCTTGTGTGTCTCTCGGTCAGTGCGTGTTAGGCCTTAACCTATTGTGTGTCTCTCGGTCAGTGAATGTTAGGCCTTAACTTATTGTATGTCTCTCGGTCAGTGCATGTTAGGCCTTAATCTATTGTGTGTCTCTTGGTCAGTGCGTATTAGGCCGTAGCCTTGTGTGTGTCTCTCGGTCAGTGTCTGCTAGGCTTTAACCGATTGTGTGTCTCTCAGTCAGTGCCTGTAAGGCCTTAACCTATTGTGTGTCTCTCGGTCAGTGCGTGTTAGGCCTTAATCTTGTGTGTCTCTCGGTCAGTGCGTGTTAGGCCTTAACCTATTGTGTGTCTCTCGGTCAGTGCGTGTTAGGCCTTAACCTATTGTGTGTCTCTCGGTCAGTGCGTGTTAGGCCTTAACCTATTGTGTGTCTCTCGGTCAGTGTGTGTTAGGCCTTAAGTTATTGTGTGTCTCTCGGTCAGTGCGTGTAAGGCCTTAGCCTTGTGTGTGTCTCTCGGTCAGTGTCTGCTAGGCTTTAACCTCGTGTGTGTCTCTCGGTCAGTGCCTGTTAGGTCTTAACCTGTTGTGTGTCTCTCGGTCTGTGTTAGTTAGGCCTTAACCGATTGTGTTTCTCTCGGTCAGTGTTTATTAGGCCTGAATCTTTTATGCGTCTCTCGGTCAGTGTTTTTTGGGCCTTAAACGATTGCGCGTCTCGCGGTCAGTACCTGTTAGGTCTTGATCTGTTGTGTGTCTCTCGGTCAGTGCTTGTTAGGTCTTAACCTATTGTATGTCTCTCGGTCAGTGCCTGTTATGCCTTAACCTTGTGTGTCGGTCAGTGCCTCATAGGCCTTAACCTTTCGTGGGTCTCTCGGCTATGTCTGCTTGACATTGATTTTGTGTAAGTTTCTCGGTCAGTGTATATTAGGCCTTTACCTTTTGTGTGTCCATCGATCCCTGTTTGTTAGGCATTAACATTGTGTGGGTCTGTCGGTCATTGTCTGTTCGGCCTTAACCTTGCATGGGTTTCTCGATCAGTGTATATTAAACCTCAAGCTTTTGTGTGTCTCTCGGTCACTGATTGTTATGCATTAATCTGTTGTGGGTCTCTCGGCCAACATTTGCTCGGCATTGGCCTTGTTTTGGTCTATCGATCAGTGTATGGTTGGTCTTAACCTTTTGTGTATCACTCGGTCAGTGTTTTTGGGCATTAACTTTTTGTATATCCCTTGGCCTAATGTATGGTAGGCCTTAACCTTTTGTGTATCTGTTGGTAGATGTATGGTAGGTCTTAACCAACCCTTTGTGTATCCCTCGGCTAATGCATGGTAGGCCTTTACTTTTTGTCTGTCTCTAGGTCAGTGCGTGTAGGCATTAACCTATTGTGTGTCTCTCGGTCAGTGCGTGTTAGGCCTTAGCCTTGTGTGTGTGTCTCTCGGTCAGTGTCTGCTAGGCTTTAACCGATTGTGTGTCTCTCAGCCAGTGCCTGTAAGGCCTTAACCTATTGTGTGTCTCTCGGTCAGTGCGTGTTAGGCCTTAACTATTGTGTGTCTCTCGGTCAGTGCGTGTTAGGCCTTAACCTATTGTGTGTCTCTCGGTCAGTGCGTGTTAGGCCTTAACCTATTGTGTGTCTCTCGGTCAGTGCGTGTTAGGCCTTAACCTATTGTGTGTCTCTCGGTCAGTGCGTGTTAGGCCTTAACCTATTGTGTGTCTCTCGGTCAGTTCGTGTTAGGCCTTAACCTTGTGTGTGTCTCTCGGTCAGTGTCTGCTAGGCTTTAACCTATTGTGTGTCTCTCGGTCAGTGCCTGTAAGGCCTGAACCTATTGTATGTCTCTCGGTCAGTGCGTGTTAGGTCTTAATCTTGTGTGTCTCTTGGTCAGTGCCTGTTAGGCCTTAACCTATTTGGTGTCTCTCAGTCAGTGCGTGTTAGGCCTTAACCTACGTATTTTGTGTCTCTCGATGAGGGCCTGTTAGGCCTTAACCTTTTGTGTGACTCTCGGTCAGTGCGTGTTAGGCCTTAACCTCGTGTGTCTCTCGGTCAGTGCCTGTTAGGTCTTAACCTGTTGTGTGTCTCTCGGTCTGTGCTAGTTAGGCCTTAACCGATTGTGTTTCTCTCGGTCAGTGTTTATTAGGCCTGAATCTTTTATGCGTCTCTTGGTCAGTGTTTTTTTGGGCCTTAAACGATTGTGTGTCTCTCGGTCAGTACCTGTTAGGTCTTGATCTGTTTGTGTCTCTCGGTCAGTGCTTGTTAGGTCTTAACCTATTGTATGTCTCTCGGTCAGTGCCTGTTATGCCTTAACCTTGTGTGTCGGTCAGTGCCTCATAGGCCTTAACCTTTCGTGGGTCTCTCGGCTGTGTCTGCTTGGCATTGATTTTGTGTGAGTTTCTCGGTCAGTGTATATTAGGCCTTTACCTTTTGTGTCTCCATCGATCCCTGTTTGTTAGGCATTAACCTTGTGTGGGTCTGTCGGCCATTGTCTGCTCGGCCTTAACCTTGCATGGGTTTCTCGATCAGTGTATATTAAACCTCAACTTTTGTGTGTCTCTCGGTCACTGATTGTTAGGCATTAATCTGTTGTGGGTCTCTCGGTCATCGTTTGCTCGGCATTGGCCTTGTTTTGGTCTATCGGTCAGTGTATGCTAAGCCTGAGACTTTGGTGACTCTCGGTCAGTGTTTTTTGGATCTTAACCTTTTGTGTATGTCTCGGTCAATGAATGGTAGGTCCTAACCTTTTGTGTATCTCTCGGTCAGTGTATGGTTGGTCTTAACCTTTTGTGTATCTCTCGGTCAGTGTTTGTTGGGCCTTAACATTTTGTATATCTCTGGGCTAATGTATGGTAGGCCTTAACCTTTTGTGTATCTTTTGGTCAATGTATGGTAGGTCTTAACCAACCCTTTTGTGTATCCCTCGGCTAATATATGGTTGGCCTTAACCTTTGTCTGTCTCTAGGTCAGTGCGTGTTAGGCCTTAACCTATTGTGTGTCTCTCGGTCAGTGTGTGTTAGGCCTTAATCTATTTTGTGTCTCTCGGTCAGTGCGTGTTAGGCCTTAGCCTTGTGTGTGTCTCTCAGTCAGTGCCTGTAAGGCCTTAACCTATTGTGTGTCTCTCGGTCAGTGCCTGTTAGGCCTTAATCTTGTGTGTCTCTCAGTCAGTGCGTGTTAGGCCTTAACCTATTTTGTGTCTCTCGGTGAGGGCCTGTTAGGCCTTAACCTTTTGTATGTCTCTCGGTCAGTGCATGTTAGGCCTTAATCTATTGTGTGTCTCTGGTCAGTGCGTATTAGGCCTTAGCCTTGTGTGTGTCTCTCGGTCAGTGTCTGCTCGGCTTTAACCGATTGTGTGTCTCTCAGTCAGTGCCTGTAAGGCCTTAACCTATTGTGTGTCTCCCGGTCAGTGCCTGTAGGCCTTAATCTTGTGTGTCTGTTCAGTCTTAACATTGCATGGGTTTCTCGATCAGTGTATATTAAACCTCAAGCTTTTGTTTGTCTCTCGGTCACTGATTGTTAGGCATTTATCTGCTGTGGGTCTCTATGCCAACGTTTGCTCGGCATTGGCCTTGTTTTGGTCTATCGGTCAGTGTATGCTAAGCCTGAGACTTTGGTGACTCTCGGTCAGTGTTTTTTTTGGACCTTAACCTTTTGTGTATCCCTCGGTCAATGAATGGTAGGTCCTAACCTTTTGTGTATCTCTCGGTCAGTGTATGGTTGTTCTTAACCTTTTGTGTATCTCTCGGTCAGTGTTTGTTGGGCCTTAACTTTTTGTATATCTCTGGGCTAATGTATGGTAGGCCTTAACCTTTTGTGTATCTCTTGGTCAATGTATGGTAGGTCTTAACCAACCCTTTGTGTATCCCTCGGCTAATGTTGGTATGCCTTAACCTTTTGTCTGTCTCTAGGTCAGTGCGTGTTAGGAATTAACCTATTGTGAGTCTCTCGGTCAGTGCGTGTTAGGCCTTAGCCTTGTGTGTGTCTCTCGGTCAGTGTCTGCTAGGCTTTAACCGATTGTGTGTCTCTCAGTCAGTGCCTGTAAAGCCTTAACCTATTGTGTGTCTCTCGGTCAGTGCGTGTTAGGCCTTGACTATTGTGTGTCTCTCGGTCAGTGCCTGTTAGGCCTTAACCTATTGTGTGTCTCTTGGTCAGTGCCTGTTAGGCCTTAACCTATTTTGTGTCTCTCAGTCAGTGCGTGTTAGGCCTTAACCCATTGTGTGTCTCTCGGTCAGTGCGTGTTAGGCCTTAAACCTATTGTGTGTCTCTCGGTCAGTAGGTGTTAGGCCTTAGCCTTGTGTGTGTCTCTCGGTCAGTGTCTGCTAGGCTTTAACCTCGTGTGTGTCTCTCGGTCAGTGCCTGTTAGGTCTTAACCTGTTGTGTGTCTCTCGGTCTGTGCTAGTTAGGCCTTAACCGATTGTGTTTCTCTCGGTCAGTGTTTATTAGGCCTGAATCTTTTATGCGTCTCTCGGTCAGTGTTTTTTGGGCCTTAAACGATTGTGCGTCTCGCGGTCAGTACCTGTTAGGTCTTGATCTGTTGTGTGTCTCTCGGTCAGTGCGTTTTAGGTCTTAACCTATTGTATGTCTCTCGGTCAGTGCCTGTTATGCCTTAACCTTGTGTGTCGGTCAGTGCCTCATAGGCCTTAACCTTTCGTGGGTCTCTCGGCTGTGTCTGCTTGGCATTGATTTTGTGTGAGTTTCTCGGTCAGTGTATATTAGGCCTTTACCTTTTGTGTGTCCATCGATCCCTGTTTGTTAGGCATTAACCTTGTGTGGGTCTGTCGGCCATTGTCTGCTCGGCCTTAACCTTGCATGGGTTTCTCGATCAGTGTATATTAAACCTCAAGCTTGTGTGTGTCTCTCGGTCACTGATTGTTAGGCATTTATCTGCTGTGGGTCTCTATGCCAACGTTTGCTCGGCATTGGCCGTGTTTTGGTCTATCGGTCAGTGTATGCTAAGCCTGAGACTTTGGGGACTCTCGGTCAGTGCTTTTTGGATCTTAACCTTTTGTGTATCTCTCGGTCAATGAATGGAGGTCTTAACCTTTTGTATATCTCTCGGTCAGTGTTTGTTGGGCCTTAACATTTTGTATATCTCTGGGCTAATGTATGGTAGGCCTTAACCTTTTGTGTATCTTTTGGTCAATGTATGGTAGGTCTTAACCAACCTTTTGTGTATCCCTCGGCTAATGTATGGTAGGCCTTAACCTTTTGTCTGTCTCTAGGTCAGTGCGTGTTAGGCCTTAACCTATTTATGTCTCTCGGTCAGTGCGTGTTAGGAATTAACCTATTGTGAGTCTCTCGGTCAGTGCGTGTTAGACCTTAGCCTTGTGTGTGTCTCTCAGTCAGTGTCTGCTAGGCTTTAACCGATTGTGTGTCTCTCAGTCAGTGCCTGTAAGGCCTTAACCTATTGTGTGTCTCTCGGTCAGTGCGTGTTAGGCCTTGACTATTGTGTGTCTCTCGGTCAGTGCCTGTTAGGCCTTAACCTATTGTGTGTCTCTTGGTCAGTGCCTGTTAGGCCTTAACCTATTTTGTGTCTCTCAGTCAGTGCGTGTTAGGCCTTAACCTATTGTGTGTCTCTCGGTCAGTGCGTGTTAGGCCTTAACCTATTGTGTGTCTCTCGGTCAGTAGGTGTTAGGCCTTAGCCTTGTGTGTGTCTCTCGGTCAGTGTCTCGCTAGGCTTTAACCTCGTGTGTGTCTCTCGGTCAGTGCCTGTTAGGTCTTAACCTGTTGTGTGTCTCTCGGTCTGTGCTAGTTAGGCCTTAACCGATTGTGTTTCTCTCGGTCAGTGTTTATTAGGCCTGAATCTTTTATGCGTCTCTCGGTCAGTGTTTTTTGGGCCTTAAACGATTGTGCGTCTCGCGGTCAGTACCTGTTAGGTCTTGATCTGTTGTGTGTCTCTCGGTCAGTGCGTTTTAGGTCTTAACCTATTGTATGTCTCTCGGTCAGTGCCTGTTATGCCTTAACCTGTGTGTGTCGGTCAGTGCCTCATAGGCCTTAACCTTTCGTGGGTCTCTCGGCTGTGTCTGCTTGGCATTGATTTTGTGTGAGTTTCTCGGTCAGTGTATATTAGGCCTTTACCTTTTGTGTGTCCATCGATCCCTGTTTGTTAGGCATTAACCTTGTGTGGGTCTGTCGGCCATTGTCTGCTCGGCCTTAACCTTGCATGGGTTTCTCGATCAGTGTATATTAAACCTCAAGCTTTTGTGTGTCTCTCGGTCACTGATTGTTAGGCATTTATCTGCTGTGGGTCTCTATGCCAACGTTTGCTCGGCATTGGCCGTGTTTTGGTCTATCGGTCAGTGTATGCTAAGCCTGAGACTTTGGTGACTCTCGGTCAGTGCTTTTTGGATCTTAACCTTTTGTGTATCTCTCGGTCAATGAATGGTAGGTCTTAACCTTTTGTATATCTCTCGGTCAGTGTTTGTTGGGCCTTAACATTTTGTATATCTCTGGGCTAATGTATGGTAGGCCTTAACCTTTTGTGTATCTTTTGGTCAATGTATGGTAGGTCTGAACCAACCTTTTGTGTATCCCTCGGCTAATGTATGGTAGGCCTTAACCTTTTGTCTGTCTCTAGGTCAGTGCGTGTTAGGCCTTAACCTATTTATGTCTCTCGGTCAGTGCGTGTTAGGCCTTAACCTATTTTGTGTCTCTCGGTCAGTGCTTGTTAGGCCTTAGCCTTGTGTGTGTCTCTCAGTCAGTGCCTGTAAGGCCTTTACCTATTGTGTGTCTCTCGGTCAGTGCCTGTTAGGCCTTAATCTTGTGTGTCTCTTGGTCAGTGCGTGTTAGGCCTTAACCTATTGTGTGTCTCTCAGTCAATGCGTGTTAGGCTTTAACCGATTGTGTGTCTCTCAGTAAGTGCCTGTAAGGCCTTAACCTATTGTGTGTCTCTCGGTCAGTGCCTGTTAGGCCTTAATCTTGTGTGTCTGCTCAGCCTTAACATTGCATGGGTTTCTCGATCAGTGTATATTAAACCTCAAGCTTTTGTTTTCTCTCGGTCACTGATTGTTAGGCATTTATCTGTTGTGGGTCTCTCGGCCAACGTTTGCTCGGCATTCGCCTTGTTTTGGTCTATCGGTCAGTGTGTGCTAAGCCTGAGACTTTGGTGACTCTCGGTCAGTGTTTTTTGGATCTTAACCTTTTGTGTATCTCTCGGTCAATGAATGGTAGGTCCTAACCTTTTGTGTATCTCTCGTTCAGTGTATGGTTGGTCTTAACCTTTTGTGTATCTCTCGGTCAGTGTTTGTTGGGCCTTAACATTTTGTATATCTCTGGGCTAATGTATGGTAGGCCTTAACCTTTTGTGTATCTTTTGGTCAATGTATGGTAGGTCTTAACCAACCTTTTGTGTATCCCTCGGCTAATGTATGGTAGGCCTTAACCTTTTGTCTGTCTCTAGGTCAGTGCGTGTTAGGCCTTAGCCTTTTGTGTGTCTCTCGGTCAGTGCGTGTTAGGCCTTAACCTATTTTGTGTCTCTCGGTCAGTGCGTGTTAGGCCTTAGCCTTGTGTGTGTCTCTCAGTCAGTGCCTGTAAGGCCTTTACCTATTGTGTGTCTCTCGGTGAGGGCCTGTTAGGCCTTAACCTTTTGTGTGACTCTCGGTCAGTGCGTATTAGTCCTTAACCTATTGTGTGTCTCTCAGTCAGTGCGTGTTAGGCCTTAACCTATTTTGTGTCTCTCGGTGAGAGCCTGTTAGGCCTTAACCTTTTGTGTGACTCTCGGTCAGTGCGTGTTTGGCCTTTACCTCGTGTGTGTCTCACGGTCACTGATTGTTAGGCATAAATCTTTTGTGGGTCTCTCGGCCAACGTTTGCTCGGCATTGGCCTTGTTTTGGTCTATCGGTCAGTGTATGCTAAGCCTGAGACTTTGGTGACTCTCGGTCAGTGTTTTTTGGATCTTAACCTTTTGTGTATCTCTCGGTCAATGAATGGTAGGTCCTAACCTTTTGTGTATCTCTCGGTCAGTGTATGGTTGGTCTTTACCTTTTGTGTATCTCTCGGTCAGTGTTTGTTGGGCCTTAACTTTTTGTATATCTCTGGGCTAATGTATGGTAGGCCGTAACCTTTTTGTATCTCTTGGTCAATGTATGGTAGGTCTTAACCAACCTTATGTGTATCCCTCGGCTAATGTATGGTAGGCCTTAACCTTTTGGGTACCTCTCGGTCAATGTATGGAAGGGCTTAACGTTTTGTGTATCTCTCGGTCAATGTTTGGTAGGTCTTAACTTTTTTGTGTCTCTCGGTCAGTGTATGGTTAGTCTTAACCTTTTGCATATCTCTCGGTCAATGTATGGTAGGTTTTGACCTTTTGTGTGTATACACTCTCGGTCAGTGTTAATTGAGCCTTAACTTTTTGTGTATCTAGGTCAGTTAATGGTAGGCCTTAACGTTTTGTGTATCTCTCGGTCAATGTATGGTAGGTCTTAACCTTTTGTGTGTCTCTCGGTCAGTGTTTGTTTGTTAGGCTTGTGTGTGCCATAATTATTCGTTTATACATATACATAAATTTGTAATACCAATGACGCGATGCAGCTTTTACGTGTTCCTTCATCTCTTACAGAGACTATTATGACTGACTTGCCGGGGCAAAGTGTAGTTCTAGGGCGACGTTTGAACAAGTATCAACATATAGAAATGTTCTTACAAAAAGAACATCAGAAGGAGAGATGAAGAAGAGTCAATTGCAACCATTCAATGGAGCTGCAAACTGAAATAACAGGACGCGATTGCAACACCTAATAATAGGTCAAGAACTTCGAGAGTCGTTTGATTTTGCTTTCTCAAGTTTTTGAACTTGATGTTAAGCTTGATCGTATTTTTGACCATCATTGTTGGCTTAAGTGCTGAGTTAATAATTCACAAGAACACTAAGGGCTTTTATCTTTACAACATTAAGAACTTTAGTTTAAAAGGGACCAAACTGCTTTGTTTAAAAAGTGTCATTTTTGGCAAGAAATGTATTGCATTTCACTATTTCTGGCAAATTTTCACAATTAAATGCATTTATCTTGTCCGGTTGATCAAAATATGCTATTTCCTGGTTTTCACAACTTTTGCCTATTTTTTTAAAAAACTTGAGTCGTCTGCAATCTAACGAGCACTGAAAATGTCCAAATTTGGTGAAAATTTGACTGCGAGAACTTGAAATGTGTAAAAAGATGTGTTGAACTGCCCCATTTGATGCCGAGAATGCCATATGAGTCCAGGTTCAGTTGAAAAACCTCAAAGAATGGCATTTTGGGCCAAAACGCCTTAGAAAATACAGACGCACAGGCACTTGGTGACAGGCAGTGAAACTGGAAAACCGGACACAGACTATCAAATTGAGCTAGTTTTGGGTGTATTTATGCATGAAGGACTAAACGAAAGTGTTTTTCATAAAAAAATGCAGGGACGGGTTTAGTTTTAGCGTAAAGTAATTCGAAGCTGACACTTCTAGGTAACTGTAAAATTACATAATAGTATGTGACGGTGTAGACTGGTTGTAGACTTGGTTACCTTAAAACTTTCCTATTTTCTTATACATAAAACATCACGAACAAGTCGAGCCATACACTTTATTTTGTTGACTATTGTTTGTAACATATTCGTATGACCACGTTTGTTTAATTATCATTTAATATTCAATATTCCAAATCAAATTTGGAGGAAATGTGTGTTTAAAAACTATCAGTTTGCATATTAAGATTTTTTTCAAAACAAATATATACAACATGATAAACACCCGTCAATTAACTAATTAACGACATATTGAACATTTAAACATAACTATTGGTCATTCCCAAAACATTTACCTTTTTATTTTACATATACAAAAAGAAACGTAAAGTACCATTCCTAATGCGCTAGCATATTACATTCTGTATGATTAAAATGAAAATATAGTGTTAGTTTGTAGTCTTCTTTGGATTATGCTTTGATCTTTTCAATGTGATTGTAGAATTTTAAAAATATAAGAATGCCTTTTTTTTATGATCAAATGCCCAATTGGGTGGAAACCTTGTTATTGCAGATCAGGTGATTATAGTAAAACAGTAGATTAAACATTATATTTAAGCAGTCTGAGAGTACTTTTCTCCGATTCCGAATATTCGTTACAGAAAAACGTTTTTTTACTTTGCATTTACCAGTTCTATTACATATAAATCAGCAAATTTATTAACACCATTAGTTTGTGGTAGGTAACATATAACGTCATAATATTAAACTTATTTTTTTCTATATTTAAATAGAAAACATCGTTTTACAATTAAATCAGTCAAAGATCCCTACCTTCAGCATGTTCATTACATTATGTATGTGATCAAACACAATAGTAAGAAAATACATACTGTTGCATGTTATGTTACATGTACATTAATATTCTAGATTCTGACTTGAAAATGGCTTGCTCAACTTATAAAAAGCATTTATAAATTTGACCAATAGCGATGGAACTATCTTTCATTAGCTTAAATCCTGGGCAAATACTTCATGCTTTGAAACTACGCTACCATAATAGAACATATATTTAAATGGAAAAAATAGTGTATTTCTCTTAATAGTCATTAGACTTTTGTATTTAAGAATAAAATAAAATACATTCTAGTGGTAGCAGTTTTTATTATTCTAAAAGAAATCCATCATGATATTACTAAGCAAATTAACATAATGAGATAAAAAGGTTAATTAAAACAAAACAGCAATTTAAGGGGCACTAAATGTTTTAATAGCATCAATATCATTTTCATGCGCGAAATACCTGTATATCTTCTCTCAAAGAGAATGATCAAATCACTTTTACCATTCTGCTTATACCTAGACAGCCCGGAGGCAAATGTGAAGACATTACCAGTGTATGGCGTCCTACGTCGGAATTAAGATTATTCTGTAGATGGCATCGCCCTTGAAGCTCATGGCAACAAGTGTCGCACACGAGCTGGTGCCTGCATGTGTATTGCGCACATGTTTTTAGCTCCATCTCAAAAACAAATCGGGACAGGTCACCGCCTTCCTCGCGAAATAGGCTTTGTGAAGCGAGGTGTCTAATCAATCACTGGTCTGGGGTTGCATATTCAAGCCCGAGTTATTAATACAACTTCGATTAATTACTCGTTCACCGTTTTTGTCAAAGTTTTATGATGAAATGTTTTGAAACACACCAAAAACATTGTAAAGAAAGTAAAGAATGTTTTATAGTGCCTATAGCAAACTGAAAGAGGACGCACGCACGCACGCACACACGCACGCGCACGCATACTTGCAAGCACCGCCAACTGAGGACACGCAACATTTCACATCCAAATGAGGACACCATTTTCCAGGGTGTCATTTCGAAAAATAATTACGTCAATGTGTTAAACGGACTTAAAGCTATCTGGGTAGAGGTTTAAATACGTAATCATTTTTTAACAAAACACCGCCAACCAGGGACATTGACACACCCAAAAAATGCGAACGAAACACCTCCAACCAAGGACATTCTGCCTCCGACCTCCAAATGAGGACAATTTATTACCAGGCAAATTTGAAGAAAAAAAACAAAGCGGTTGTTCGGGAAACGTTATACGTCAACCTGTTCGTTGTGTGATTTGACTGTAAACCCTCATTTAAGAAAAAAATATACTCGGACAACGAAGAACCCAACGGGGGTCACACCGACCTCATTGGTTCATTTGTTTAACATTCTGCATGGCGTTTTTTAACAGATTCCGTCTGTCATTCTTACATGTTTGCTTCCTTGATCCACATATATCCCTCGATATTCTTTGTTTACGACAAATAACAACTTCTAATCTCAGAATCTGTCCAGGATGCACATTATCAAGTATGTTCATTCTAGATGGACCTTCGATTTCGATTTCATTATTCTGTCAAAGTCGACATTGTTTCTCCGTTGTGTTTTTTTCACTGGTCCATGGGACTCGTTTCGTGGCCGTTGGAGCGCTAGATGGCAGAGTTGGTGTCATGGACGTTGAAACACAGCCTTGGAGTCATGGTAGTTCCGGCGCTGGGTCGCGTGACGAGATACGTAGTCGTTTGAGCGCTAGGTTGCGGGGTCAGAGTCAGAGTAGTTACAGCGCTGGGTTGTTTGATGAGACACGTTTTCGTTAGAGCGCTAGGTCGCGGGAATGAAGTCATGGTTGTTGAAACGCTGAGTCGTGTGATGATAGACGTGGTCGTTAGAGCGCTAGGTCGAAGGAAAGGAGTCATGGTCGTTGAAATGATGGGTCGTGCATTGAGAGACGTGGTCGTTAGAGCGCTAGGTCGCGGGAATGGAGTCATGGTTGTTGAAACGCTGAGTCGTGTGATGAGAGACGTGGTCGTTAGAGCGCTAGGTCGCGGGAATGGAGTCATGGTCGTTGAAACGCTGGGTCGTGCATTTAGAAACGTGGTCGTTGGAGCGCTAGGACACTGGAATGGAGTTATGGTCGTTGAAATGCTGGGTCGTGCATTGAGAGACGTGGTCGTTGAAATGCTGGGTCGTGCATTGAGAGACGTGGTCGTTAGAGCGCTAGGACACTGGAATGGAGTCATGGTTGTTGAAACGCTGGGTCGTGTGATGGGAGACGTGGTCGTTAGAGCGCTAGGTTGCGAAATTGGAGTCATGGTCGTTGAAACACTGGATCGTGTAATGAGAGACGTGGTCGTTGGAGCGCTAGGACGTGGGAATGGAGTCATGGTCGTTGAAATGCTGGGTCGTGTGAAGAGAGACATTGTCTTTAAAGCATAAGATCGCGGGATTGGAGTCATGGTCGTTGAAACGCCGGGTCGTGTGATGAGAGACGTGGTCGTTGGAGCGCTAGGATCCGGAAATGTAGTCATGGTCGCGGAAACGTTTGGTCGTGTGATGAGTGACGTTGTTGTTGGAGCGCTAGGTCGCGGGATTGGAGTCATGATCGTTGAAACATAGGCTCGTGGGGTTTGAGTCATGTTCGTTCCAGCGCCTGGTCGTGTGAAGACAGACTTGGTCGTTGAAGAGCTGTATCACTGGTTGGGGTCGTGGTCTTTGAAGCGCTTGGTCAGACTATGCTGTCAATATACAAGATAACACTGGGCGGACACTTATTCTTAGTAAATCAATTAGGTAATTGTCCAGATAAGGCGTTGTACGTATGTAAATCAAACAGTTCAATGGAATTTCGCTAGATTTCGCTTATGTTTATTTTATTTAATCAAGTTCTGCCCGTAATCATTAGCTGCATTATGACTTTGAACTGCCATGATGCTATCACTACATGTGTTGTGGTTAATGAACTTAGTAAGATGAGATAGCAGTGACTGCACTTCTCAGTCAATTTATATGAACATTTGAAGAAACAGAGTGATCCGTGACAAGAGATCCGTGTGCGAAGCATGCAACCGCTTGGTTCTTTAAAGCACCGGCACTTTCCTTTGTATCACCAGAACAAGGCAAGAAATGTTTATTTGTAATACACGTGTGTTAACAAATGAGCTATTTTCCGACACGTTTAACATCATAATAAGCAACATCATAAAAAAGTGCACAGCGGGAAAGAAATACAAGATATTAAATTTAATGCCGAAAATAGAATGTCACAAAGGCAATCATAAAATTGATTCCTAAATAGTGGGTGATTAGGAATTAATTGATTCACACAAATAGAAAAATTATCATTTTGGGCCAAGGCATAAGAATAGCTAGCATAAATATAGCCGTGATCCATGACAACTTTATAAATATTCTTATATATGGTTGACTTCGCCAGCATTCTACGATTTTGAATAATATATTTCCTTAACTTTTTTCTTAATTTCGAAAATAAATTTAGATAAAACAAATAGGACCATGGGATATTCATTTGAAAAACTTTGTCGCCAAACACTGTGAAATCTACGGTCATTTTTCAAACTTGCATATTTTAAAGCATTTAATACTGTACTTTGATAGCTGTATTGGTAGGGAATTTCTTATGCATTTTTTTTTCTTTTTCATAAGCCGAACTTCAATGAATAAAGATTTTTTTTTCAATTATATCTATAGAGTCGTATATCACCCAATAGGGCGGTGTTTTACCCTATACAGTTATTCACACTATTACCAAATAAGTTTACGGTCGGAACGCTCGAACGAAATTTAACAATGAATTAAGAAATAATAAACATTTTACATGATCCCCGCAAGGGCCGTGTTTTCCGTATACAAATATCATAGGGCCTTACTTGGGCCGCATTTTACACTAGTTTACAATCGGAACACCCTGACCATCTCCGCCATAAAACGACGGCCGAGGTGTTCCGATTGATTACTGTAAAAGGTTGCGTTGCACTAAATTTGTGATGGTTGGCTTATACCATATTTATCGAGTACCGCGATTGATTTGTGTTTATATACGAAGTCGATACATGTGTATTTATTGCAAATATTTACACCATAATAATAACTTAAAAGGTATAAGTTTTAGGTAGGCAAACAAGCTCTGTTTCCGTTCACCTGCCTTAAAGTGACACTCTTATTCAAAATCAACTCAAACCCATGTATAAGAAACATACATTTTAAGCGATAAACCTTTAACTACTTACTGAATAATACATATATGGAAAGTATAACTTACTGATAGCACGATTGTTATCGTGTATTTAATGGCTAAAAACGCAAAAATATTAAATGATTGGTGAATGCTAAAAGATTTCCTGTGATTAACAATAGTCGTATCAGGTTGGAATACCGTGTTTTCTGCAACTTTCTTTCAAATATAACTCGGTATCCTTCATAAGAACCATTGTTTTGACATTTATTCATCCTTTTTGGTATTTTTAAACAATCGTATTAGTTATGGTAAATCTTACATGGGTATAAGAGTGCATCTTTAAAAAAGGGTAGGTTTGACGCCAAATCTTTTTTCAAGTTATTATTTTTATTACCAAAATTTACCCTTTGTGACCCAAAACCATAGATTCTGTGCTTCAAAACATCAGAAATTCCAGCATTAGAATCTTTGACATTATCTTAAGCCTAAAATACTTCAGTGTCCTACTTATGGTGAACCCAAGCATAAATGTATAATGAAACTATGTACAATCCTCCAATGTATATCATTGTCATGGCAAAGGGTTACTTCATTTAATGGAGCGATATCTTGGTAAATCATCGTTAGGGTGCATGTAATGTAAATTCATGCATATAATTATGTATGATTATTAAATTAATGCAAATTAATAACCAGTTCTCTTCATTATAATAGCAGGGTTGCAGACCCTTTAATGCTAAGAAATATCAGCCTCGACTATAGGCAGATAAATTACCCATTTTTTACTTTCAAAAATCCATTGTTCGAGTGCTCTACACTTATTCGAAAAATCATGTAATGTTTGTTCGAGATTTTCTCAGTTTGTTCAGGCGCGTAGGAGCTGGTACCACATGGGCCGTGGCCGCGGTCCCAATATTCTAGCTAGTAACGGCAATTGGGCCGCCAAATTTGATACCATTTTTTTTTAAATTGTATTTCAAATGAAGCTACGCGCATATATATTAATACATGTCTGACACGATATTGAATATACAGGTCACCATGGCATGATTACTCTAATTGATTAAAATGAATTTAATGCGTGTGATTTATTAATTTGTGACTATTTGTGACTGTTTGTATTTGGTACAGAAATAGAAAATACTAGTATTAAATGTGTGCTTACAAACGTGTCCATAACATGTGTATTACTGTTTTATCATATTAGCATTTTCTTTCTCAGTGAATAAATGTTACCAAACGATATTAGTTTTAGATCTAACACCTATTTGAAATGTAAAAAGGTTTAGAGAAAAAAACATGAAAACAAAACCTGAACTCACTGGAAATCGAGTCTTTCAATGCTTACAATTGAAAAAATCACCCGGGCGTGACACGAGCCCACCCCTTCCGCGGACCAAATGTCATTTGGAGTCCTTTGCGCCTGATGTGTTCGTTTCGAAAGATACCCCGCTTGGTATTTTCCTAACTGTAAACTTTATTTCTATTTTTGTTCCTAGATATGATCGTAAGAAGAACACATGGATTGATTTGTTCGGCCCCTACTCACCCCCCCCCCCCCACCACGCCCTTCCATCCGGACTAGTCAGAGCCATTCATGTATCTTAGTTCTGGTCCATAAACGAAATTCAATCCACCAGTGTTAAGTAATGTTGAGGCTCTTTGCTACTTGAAATATTTTTTGTCTTCGGCGAGTAGGATCTGGCTGCCTTCAAATGGATGGAACTTGGAAAGGGTGTTTTAATGTATTTGTGAAATGCTTTTATTATGTTGTTGTTGCTATTCATTGAATATATGATCAGACCATACTTTTTGCATTTTTGATGCATGAAAAATGCCTAATTTAGCGACGCCGACGGGTATCAATCCAGCGAATTCGTACGGTACTACAGAACAGAAATGTTGTCGGTGCGTTTATAGGTCAAGCTGGTAAAATCTTTCTCACTGTTTCTTTCTAAAAAAGTAACACCTCTGCATATTGTAACTCTTATATGGAAGTAAAACAGATAGTCATACTAACTGCCCTTAATTTCAATGGCTATTTCAGCGTGTGATAACGACTGCGTTGAAACAACTGAATCACCCAGTGTGTTACATCGGACTAATACTGTAATGTAATGCGAACAACGCATCATCTTGTGGAACTAAAATGACTCCTTTGCACTTTAAGGATGTGACACAGATATCTGTTTGCATATACATCAAGGATAATGTCAGCAAGTCAGTAAAGTTTTCAGAAGTATTTTATTGGTCTGATTGTAATACTGTAATAGTTAAGTGTCAATTAACAGAAACTTCAGATGGATGGATATATTTATATAGCTGATCATTACAAGACAGGTATTAAATACGAATATATCAATACTAAGTAATCAGTATAATGTAGACAAATGGATACAAATACATGTCAAAAGAACCTCGGATACATAACATGCTCGGATATGTGAAATAAGTACATAATTATCAATAGCCGGAAAGTAGATGATTTTTATCTCCAAAGAGCAGAATTCATACTTTTATTTATATGATAAAATATGTTGAAAGTCCACTTTACACAACAATCACTATTAAAGTCTAAACTTGATTGTCAGACTTTCCCCTGTTAGTTAAAATAACTTACAAGGCATATCTTATTTCAACATTGAACCTTGATCTTGCCAAGGTCAACAAGAGCGCCATGAAGAGAACACCAGCGCTCGTCTGTTTTTTTCTCCTTCGAAAATGAGGCATAACTCAATACAAACTAAAGCCAGAGTTATGCCCCTTGATGTACACATGCATATTGTCCCTGGCAACATCTTAACCAAGTTTTATTTAAATATGAAGTGATTTAGTTACTGTCCTAGGTAAAATACTGCATGATGCCCACAGCCCTGACAGGTGCCAAGGCATATCACAATACCAAGATACTTTTTTCTGAAAAATTTTCTTTTACAAAAATTAATGCATATCAAATTTCAGAAATACACAAATCTTCATTCATTGGCTCTAGATACAATTCAACCAAACAAATACTAAACGTTTTGATAGCAAACAGAAGAAAGTTAATACATTTTGTTTGACATGTTCATACATGATGATATTTCATTTGCATTTCATCAATTTATCCAACAACACGAAAAACATCACATCACTGAGAAGTGACAGAAGCATTCAATACAAAGCAATACCACACACCATTATTTACCATGGAACAAAAAAAACAATTGATTACACTGGAGTGTAAATGACCACAAACATCATGGACAATTCTAGCAAAATCACCTCCAATTGAGGACAAGTTATTACCATATTCAATTTCAAATTTTTAATTGTTAAAAAATAAATAAAAATAGAACAATATCCAAAGAAAATGTCAATCACTGATGGTATTCAGATATAAAGCTTAAATCAAAATGCAATCTAGTCTATTCTATAATTTAAAGTATCTATTTGTTTAATTGTTTGCTTTTTGATGAGCCTATTGCAAGGCCAGTTGCCTTGTTCTAATGTACCCTTTCACCATTGTCCTTGATCGCCTGGCAAGAATTGGATACTTCTTTATAAGTTCTTTATAAGTTCAAGACATTCTAACTTATTTTTGGTGGAGTATCAAGCTTAAAACACTTTTTAAGGCCATTTTCTACCACGTCTTCTTCAGCCTAGCTCCAAGGTGTTCTGACTGTGGCTGTTCGTTTTTCCTAAAACACAGAAATACAGGCTATTTTATAGACAAAAAAAAATCACTATATTTTCATCTATTTTGAGCACTAAAATATGAAAGTGTGTTCTTGATAGTCCTCTTTAGGACAAATAACCATAAAATCCTATATTAAAACATGTTTTATCAATTGAAGTTGTCTAGGAATTAGCAACAGTGCCTCTGCAAGTCAATATATAAATATGACCTGTATTCAAGATGATGTGTTTTCACTGATAACCTTTATATTATTTGATTTCTTAATTTGTACAATAAAATGGGCACGGTAAGCAAACTCATGTTTCTGTAGCACTGACCTGAGCAACATGTCTAACAGTGCTATATAATATACATTGTTGTCCATGTTAAACATGTTTGACTTCAGGATTTTATTTGATATGTAGAAATTCAATTCAAGGCCTTTCTGTTAAATACAATTAGATATTTTCACTGTAACTTTTTACACTGATCAGTAACATGACACACATTCTGGCTAATTTAAACACTGAATAGGTTTTTTTAAGATTACAAGTATGGTTGTTACACAAAATTAATTGTACACTAAGGAAGACAACAGAAAAGCCTGATCACAACAGTGCACTTACTCCTTACAGAAACAACACTTTTTAAATCAAATTTGCTTTAAGAATAGAAATTTCTAATTGTTACAAATTTCAATATGATTCTTACATGGTTTGTGCCAATTCCAGCATTTACGACTGCTTCGAGTTGACCTATGGAGACAAAAACATATTATATATGCAAATAGGTCTGCTATGTTTCTTAACGCTAACAATTAATGCTATTTATAATAATGAAACAGGTGTCTCTCGACAAGTATTATTTGAATGAAATTGATGTACATTAACAAAACCTCTTTCTGAGGACTTTTCTAAAAATATCACCTCCAATGGAGGCCAGTTACTTTTATTAGACACCATGCCTGTATTGAGATCTCAGGTATTTCAAATTTCCTTGATGCCTATTATTTAAAATGCAGTACTGGTTCTGAAATATTGAAGGTGTAGTGTTTTTAATACAGGAGATAATTTATCTCAAACACACACACACAACTATCTCTACACAACTAGGCTAAAAGAGACATGTTGCAACAAAATGACATAGTATTTTGTCTTTTGAACCTCTGGTATTTTGATTTTGTTCTGTGGTAAGCATAATACTGAAAAGAAGTATTCAGCTTTACTGATTGTAAGCACATACAGGTACATATATTAAACATTTCGGTTAATGATAATGTTATTTACATACAATGATGTACAACCAAGATTGTGAAATGACCTTCAACCTACGACTAGAATGATGTCAAACTGATTTTAATATCTCTGGTGGTTTGAATTTCTTATTTGTTAAGCAAATTTCTACATGTAGTCATCACCTCAAAAGACAATGAATTTGGTCGAACACCCATTGATGTCCAAATGAAGACACTTCATTCCAATCACTTTTAACCCATTATGAAAACTACATTCCAAGACTAATTCTTTTACAACAAGGGCAAATCTATACATGAAAACATCAAATATCAGGCACCCGTTCATCTTATATTATAAAAACGATAAGTGTACCTATTTCAGTCCCTGGTTGATCAACGGAGGCATCAACATTATCAACATCCACATCATCAGCATCCACATCATCAGTATCAACAGTATTCACATCATGGCACTGTCCAGCTGCAATACAAAAACATCACATCACTGAAAAGTGACAAAAGCATCAAAAACAGAACAAGATTATACATTATGGTATTTACCATAGAAGAAAAACTACTGAATATAGTGCAGTGCGAATGACCTCCAACTGAGGACAATTCTAGCACAAACACCTCCAATTGAGGACAAGTTATTACCTTTGGACAACACATAAAACTATTTCATAAATATCTCTTTTTTCAAATATCATCCTAATCTAGGCACTTCAAACAATTTAGTCTTTAAGACAGGAGGCACGTTTAAAGAAAGTATTTTAAAGAAAACCCACTGACAACCAATATAAAAAAACTTCTGCAACTTCTAGTTAAGAAACAAGAGCTGTTATAAGACAGCGCGCTTGACTACGCCGCTTTGACTTAGAAGTGAAAACAATAACAATGTTATATGTGCCTGTCAAACACAATAAAACAATCAAATTAAAAAAGTGAACAAGAAGCGGGATGTGACAAAACCAGGTTTTTAATGATTGGCAGAAGAGATTCAGTTTCAACTGCTTTCTTCTATCTTTAGTAGCAGTGACCTTGATGACATGGGCCCCAAACACAATCCCATGGAAGTCCTCCATAAACTCTTCCTACATATTAAGTTTGGTCACAGTATGTCAAACATAACTGAAACAGTAATCTATTTTTAGTAACAGTGACTTTGACCCAAGAGGGCCGAAAGGCAATCCATCAAAGCTCTGCATATTGTCCTATATTCCAAGTTTGGTCACACTATGTCAACCCTTACTTGAGATATTCAGTACCGGTACTTAGCATATTTCTATTTTTAGTAGCAGTGACCTTGATTCCATGGGCCCCAAACACAATCCAATGGAAGTCCTCCATAAACTCTCCCTACATATTAAGTTTGGTCAAAGTATGTCAACCATAACTGAAACAGTAATCTATTTTAGTAACAGTGACTCTGACCCAAGGGGGCCGAAAGGCAATCCATGAAAGCTCTGCATAAACTTGTCCTATATACCAAGTTTGGTCACACTATGTCAACCCTTACTTGAGATATTCAGTACTAAGCATATTTTTATTTTTAGTAGCAGTGACCTTGATTCGATTGGCCCCAAACACAATCCAATGGAAGTCCTCTATAAACTCTTTCTACATATTAAGTTTGGTCAAAGTATGTCAACCATAACTGTTACTACATTTTCCTGTTCTACAGAAGTTCATTACTTTTATTTGGATTGGTTTTTCTTACTCAGCTTAAAGACCGACTGAATTAGTTTCAGTAAGTTATCTGTCCTCTGAAGGTACCTTCACCATTTTTACTTTCCTGGGCTCTGTTAAGGTAGTGCGTGGATTCCCTGTGGGCCACTCACATTTTTTCATATAGGTTTTCCAATTTAAAAACTTGATTATTGTACCTGAGATGTTAAATTTCTCTGATTTTTGATAGTTAGAAATAAGTTACTTGGAGTTTATTTTTTATACTGTGTTTGTCAATTTTTGACACTCGACAGAATTGTTTCAAACTTACAGCCTAAAGTTGCATTATGGCTTGCCTGAGCACCTAGGTATATCTAAGGCATTTATTAATTTCATAGTTAGTTTGGTTTTTACAGTGTTATTTCCATTTGAATTTAATTAATGAACTTGAATAGATTGTATAAAAAAATGCAAACATCTCAGTTGTTCTTCACACCCAACCTCCCTGCCTTTGCCCTGTGTCGAACCTGAGGGTTCTTGTAACCGCCCGTGTGGCTTACTACCACTTGTTGAGGTTCGGTTACACAGTAATCTATTTTTAGTAACAGTGACATTGACCCTAGGCGAGCGAAGTCAATCCATGAAAGCTCTGCATAAACTTGTCCTATATACCAAGTTTGGTCACACTATGTCAACCTTTACTTGAGTTATTTAGTATAAGCATATTTCTATTTTTAGCAACAGTGACATTGACCTAGACCATAACTCTAGGGGCCCAAAACACAATCTCAGAAAAGGTCTCTATAAACTCTTCCTATATACCAAGTTTGGTCTATTTATTTCAAACCTAGCTTAAAATTATTCCATTCATAAGGTGACTTTGACGCTGCCTCCCACCAGCCGCCCGAACAATGACGCAAGTTGACATTCAAATAACTGGTTTTCCCTTTATGAAAATGTGGTTAAGAATATATATAAAAATGTGCCTTTCAAAAAATATAAAAAGAAAAATTGAAAAAAAAAATCATTCCCATAATTTGTATTAAGGGTTAAAATGGAGTTATGTTCCTTGTTCTAAGATGGTCGTCAATAATTATGCAAAGTATTAAGGGCATTGAATGAAGGGTATAGACGTTTTTTTTATTAAAATCCCAACTTGCCCTACAACTTTAACCTGCCCTTTAACTTCAACCTGCCCTAAAACTTTAACCTAAGTCAATCAGGGGCCATAACTTGTATTAAGGATAATATGGAGTTATGTAACCTCATTGTGTGATAGTCCTAAACAATTGTGTGAAGTATTAAGTCAATTGAATGAAGGGTATTGGACTAATAAGTGAAAATCCCAACTTGCCCTCAAACTTTAACTTGCCCTAAAAGTTTAACCCAAGTCAATCAGGGGCCATAACTTGTATTAAGGATAATATGGAGTTATGTAACCTCAAAGGGGTGATGGTCCTGAACATTTGTGTGAAGTATTAAGTCAATTGAACAAAGGGTATAGAAGTTGTTAATAAATATCCCAACCTGTCCTAAATCTTTAACCGCAGTTCAATAGTCATTCAGGGGTCATAATTTGTAAAAAGGATAATATGGAGTTATCTAACCTCATTGTTTGATGGTCATGAACAACTATGTTAAGTATTAAGTTAATTGAATGAATGTATTGGACTTCTCTAAGTGAAAATCCCAACTTGCCCTAAATTGCAATTTCTAACCGGACACTGACACTGGGGTGAGTAGTATAGCCCTCCTAATTCTTCGAATAATCGAGCTAAAAACTATATTCCAAGGCTTATCATAAAACAATTTTTTTTTGCAATTTTGCTCAAATATCAGGCACAAATTTATCTCATATTATAAGAAAGATAAGTGTACCTATTTCAGTCCCTGGTTGATCAACAGAGGCATCCACATCATCAGCATCCACATCATCAGTATCATCAGTATCATCAGTATTCACATCATGGCACTGTCCAGCTGCAATACAAAAACATCACATCACTGAAAAGTGACAGAAGCATCAAAAACAAAACAAGACAATACATTATGGTATTTACCATGGAAGAAAAACTACTGAATACAGTGCAGTGTGAATGACCTCCAACTGAGGACAATTCTAGCACAAACACCTCCAATTGAGGACAAATTATTACCCTTGGACAACACATAAAACTATTTCGTATAAGTCTCTAGTATCTAATTCCTTTAACTCTAGGCACTTCAAACAGTTCTGTCTCATAAGATAGTAGGGACCTCTACTGAAAGTATTTGATAGAAACCCCACTGAAGACCAATATCAAAACACTGCAACTTCTAGTCAAGAAAAAAACTATATTCCTCTAGGCTTATACTAGAACAAAAAATAATTGAAATATTACTTTAATTACAGGCACCCATTCATCTTATATTTTAAGAAAGATTAAAGAACCTATTTCAGTCCCTGGTTGATCAACGGAGGCATCAACATTATCAACATCCACATCATCAGCATCCCCATCATCAGTATCAACAGTATTCACATCATGGCAGGTCCAGCTGCAATACAAAAACATCACATCACTGAAAAGTGACAAAAGCATCAAAAACAGAACAAGATTATACATTATGGTATTTACCATAGAAGAAAAACTACTGAATACAGTGCAGTGTGAATGACCTCCAACTGAGGACAATTCAAGCACAAACACCTCCAATTGAGTACAAGTTAATACCTTTGGACAACACATAGAACTATTTCATAAATATCTCTAGCATTTAATTCCTTTTATGCTAGGAACTTCAAAGTCAGTTCCATTTCATAAGACTGGAGACACCTCTACTTAAAGTGTTTTATAGCAAACCCACTGACGACCAATATTTAACACTTTGCAACTGTTAGACCTTTAAGAAAAAAACTAAATTTCAAGGCTTATAATGGAACAAAATTAAATTGCAATTTTACTTAAATATCAGGCAACCATTCATCTCATATAAGTAGAAAGGTAAGTGAAAAAGCATACCTCTATTAGTCCCTGGTTGATCATCCGGGGCATCTACATCATCAATATCCTCATTATCAGCATTATATCATCAGTATGAACAGTATCCACATCATCAGTAAGAACAGTTTCCACATCATGGCACTGTCCAGCTGCAATACAAAAAATCACATCACTGAAAAGTGACAGAAGCATCAAAAACAGAGCAAGATTATACATTATGGTATTTACCATAGAAGAAAAACTACTGAATTCAGTGCAGTGTAATGACCTCCAACTGAGGACAATTCTAGCACAAACACCTCCAATTGAGGACAAGTTATTACCCTTGGACAACACATAAAACTATTTCGTATAAGTCTCTAGTATCTAATTCCTTTAACTCTAGGCACTTCAAACAGTTCTGTCTCATAAGATAGGAGGGACCTCTACTGAAAGTATTTGATAGAAACCCCACTGAAGACCAATATCAAAACACTGCAACTTCTAGTTAAGAAAAAAACTATATTCCTCTAGGCTTATACTAGAACAAAAAATAATTGCAATTTTACTCCAATAACAGGCACCCATTCATCTTATATTATAAGAAAAATTAAAGTACCTATTTCAGTCCGGAGGCATCTACATTATCATCATCCACATCATCAGCATCCACATCATCAGTATCAACAGTATTCACATCATGGCAATGTTCAGCTGCAATACAAAAACATCACATCACTGAAAAGTGACAGAAGCATCAAAAACAGAACAAGACTATACATTATGGTATTTAACATGGAAGAAAAACTACTGAATACAGTGCAGTGTGAATGACAACCAACTGAGGACAATTCAAGCACAAACACCTCCAATTGAGGACAAGTTATTACCCTTGAACAACACATACAAAACTATTTCTTAAATATCTCTGGTATAAAATTTCATTTAAGCTAAGCACTTCAACCAGTTTTGTCTCATAAAACTTGAGGCACGTTTACTGGAAGTTCTTTATAGCACACCCACTGACAACCAATATTATAACACTTTGCAACTCCTAGTTAAGAAAAACACACCATATTTCAAGCGTATCAAAGACAACAAAAATCTTCAATCACTTATGCTTTCTCAAACCAGGGGACAATTCAATACAATTTAACAGAGCAACCTTGGAGTTTACCAATTGCACTGACGGCAAATAAAAACTTTCTAGTAATTTTAATTGTAAACAAAACATGTACGTTATACCAAAGAATTAATCTTTATTTAAAATAAAGGTCGGGGCATGATGGTGAACAAGCATGCACAGTTTCAAAGCCAGATGTCAATGGACTTTGAAAATATTTGAGGTGGTACGTAAACTTTAACGTAAATTCTAAGAAGAAAAAGGGGCATAATTTTCTCAAAATGCTTGATCAAGTTACCTCTTCCTGTGTACAGGTTGGGGGAATGATGGTGAACAAGCGTGCAAAGTTTCGAAGCCATATGTCAATTGACTTTGAAAATATTTGAGGTGGTACACAAACTTTAATATAAGTGGTCACGCCGACGCTGCTGCCGACGCTGCTGCCGACGCTCGGGTGACTAGGATAGCTCTCCTTATCCTTTGAATAGTCCAGCTAAAAAATCATTGGTTAACACCTTATGCTGGGGCCTGAACTATAACTTTCTGCCAACAAAGTTATGTCCTGTTATACATGTAAAATAGGTGAGTATGTATTTTCCCCAATTCTGCGACAATATTTTCCTTTAGATTGTCCTATTTATGAAAAAAACATTTGATAGAAATCAGGTAAGAATTGGCCAAGAAAAAAACTTTGTCTGCAATAAAATAATTAATTATGCCTCCACTAGAATATGTGAATGCAAATGTTTATATGGCACATTATCACTTACATTCATTTCTACTTTGATAATAATTATATTTTGCATTTTTTTTTAATTATGCTTCCTTGTTTTAAACAGTATTCTATTTTACAATCAATTATTGGTTACAATCAATTGATTAGTTGGCTGTAATTGGAAAGCTGTTGCTATTTATATACTGTTTAACTGTTATATATAACAGTAAGTCACTCTAAGATGAATTTTATGTATTTTATCGGATATACATGGTAAAGACTGATTTAGACTCTTAGATTGTTTTTTAAAAGAAATAAAAAATAAACATTATATCATATCTTGCTTTCAACCGGCTAGTGGTAACATTCAATCGTATTTGGAGTTTTTTTATAAAGATGAAATTAAACAAAATGTACGCCGTTAAATATGATATTGTTTTGGACTTCTGCTACATTAACAATAAATCTGACTGCAAAACAACCATGTATCTTAAAGATAAGTGTTTAACATCACATTAGTTCACATACAACTTCTGAGCATAAGCGACAGTAAATTTTGGACATATAGATCTATATTATTTTTGATTTTGATTGTTTTAATTCCTTATGACCACACTTGACTTAAACATTAACATTAGAAAGTTAAGGTTAGTCACTGTACCCTAAACAGAATAATTTTGCATTCACAGTCACCTTAACATAAAAAAACATAATCGGGTCATGATTCTTTGTTGGTAGGGTTTGGTTGTCTTGAAAACCTATTCAAATCATATTGTAGTTTATTTTTCAGAGGGCTACAAGTTTGCTTACAGAAGTCGTACCAACACAAACTCGCACCAATACGAGTCGTGCAATATACGGACAGGTCGCCTCACATATGTATTATATAGGCGGTATGGGTAGATTCATATAAGTAGCTTGTCATATAGACTTTATATTAATTTACCATCATCAATTATCAATAAAATACCTTTAAAAAAGATATCCAATAAATATTGTAAAATTTGACAGAAATAATATGTACTACCGTATATAATCCATATGCGGGGCGACTTCTCTCTATATATGGGGAGACTTCATAGAAGTACTAGATTGTGTTGGTACGACGGCTCTTGTAATCACGTGTTTGATGAAGTTCATGCATGGTTGTTAGCTACAAGCATGATTGTATGCTAGTCTAAAAAAATAGACGTGTTATACAGGATTCTTCCAATACCTAACGTCTAAACGGGTTTGTGCAAAAACAGGGGGTTTTTGACACATATTGAAATTTTATTTCGAGAAGAATTTTATGTTTGAAATAGGTAATAAAGGTTTATAGTCATATTTTACCATGTAACTTGTGCAAATATATTTTGCACAAAAAAGCATTAAATTGCAATAAAACGAAACTTGACTAACACAGACTACAATTATGCCAAGCTTAACAACAATGCGTTGTTAAATTAAACCACAAAGGTTACACTTGAATTATTTTTAGACAATACCATTCTCTTATTACACTTAATGCACCAGTCAATTGTAACCTCGCCCCCCCCCCCCGGTCCGGGGGTATACCGGGGATAGCCGGGGAAAAGGGTTGTGTTTTTATTTTCCAGGTGCCCCCGCAGGGCCGGGTGATCGCGATGGTTTAGTCATAACGGCAAATTTAGCGGAGATTGGGCCTTATATAGAGTCTCTGGGGTGCGGGGGCATTTGGTCGGCGTTTAACAATCAGTTCGTCCCCGCAAGGCGGGGATTTTACCCGGGGTTTGCTGAAATGAAAGTCAAAGTCCCGGCTATTCCATTGGACCTGGGGGGGGGGGGGGACCGTGGTTACAATTGGCTGGTGCATAAGTGTTTCATGAAACCAGTCATCAATATTAGACTTTTGGATGAACAAGCCCGAATTCTTAAACTTTTGCTTGGCATCAATTTTTTTAACAAGCCCTGCGCCCTGTATATAAAATTCAGAATTTTAACAAGCCCGGAAGACATTTTTTCAATGCAGGGGTTGCTAATTCATATTGATCTGTCAACAAAGCATCACCAATTTAAACTACCTAGCAGGTGCCCTTTATCTTTCCGCTCAATAAACTTAGCGCTGGGCTCTGTCATTCTTGGCTAGGGAAACAACGGGTGGGACATGGACGCTTAGAGTCGCCAAATAAAAACCGTCTCTGAAGACTGAAGCTATCATTTATCAACGACAACGTACAATTATTTGGACTAAGATGTATGCTATTAAGCATAATGCTTTAATGCACTGCTTTTGTAGATACATAAGCTTTAATAAATTAAACCATTCAAAAATAACTACTGGCGAATAGCTGGTGTTTAAACATAACAGCTGACCAACTTAAATCTTGTTTTGTTCATTTTTACAAGAATACTGTACACTGAATGTCTCCGAAAACTCGTCGTGTTGACATAATTCTTTAAATTAGCATAAAAAATGTAATACATTTCTATTTCAAAGAAAAGTATATAGTTTCTTATATAAACAGCTAATGGGCACATCATAATTGTAGAAACCATCACTGTATCTTCATTTTAATGAAATTTTCCGTTTCCGGGTCAGACATCGCGAAAACATATGACATTCTCAAAAATCAATCGAAGTAAACAACGTATGGTCATGACCGTATCATACTGATAAGATAACACCTTTAAACATATATTTTACGATAAAATATTGTTATAAAGTAAATTAACAATTGAAAACAGATGTTTCACTCACTTGATGATGCGCGTAACACCGCCAATCGAGACCACTGGAGTGTGACCAAAAAAGAGGCAAAAAATGGAAATTTACGAACGGTCACGCACTTCCCATACACTTGACCCTTCTGACCTCCAACTGAGGACAGTCCATTTTTATGATATTATTTTTCGTTTCAAGTCATAAAACGAACTTTGAGACTACCTTAAAAAAATGCCAAATGAGACCGTCCTCAGTTGGCGGTAATGGTCTCAATCGTTGCTGTTATTTCTAAGGATTGTCCTCAGTTGGCGGTGTGTGCAAACCCGCGCGCGCGCGCACACACACACACACACACACACACACACACAGACACACACACGCACGCACGCACAAGATGATCAATATGTTAAACAGCCTGTCCCCGTGTTATTATCCCCCGCCGAATCGAAGGTTTCGGGAGGGGGATATTGATTTGGCGTTGTCCGTCCGTCCACCCTTCCGTCCGGTACCATATCTTGGTAGGCATTGATCAGAAAATGTCCAAACTTGGTCAGAATATTCCCCTTGATCAAATCTCGACCACTTGTAAAAGTGGATCACTTGGGGTCAAAAACTAGATCACTAGGTCAAATCTTAGAAAACTCTTTTGAACACAATAGAGGCATTATGTTTGGTCTTATATTCATGAAACTTGATAAGAATGTTTTCCTTGATCAACACTTGGACATTTTTTTAACTGGGTCACATGCGATAAAAAATTAAGTAACTTGGTCAAATCTTTCAAAAATCTTGTTCAAAACTATTTTATGGTTGTGATTGGTCGGATTATGTTTAAACATGGTCAGAATGTTCTTTTGGGTTAAATTTCAACTGCGTTTTAAAAGTGGGTCATATAGGTCAAAAACAAGGCCAATAGGTCAAAAACAACTAGGAACACACTAGAGGCAATCTAAGGACTGTTTTCCTTGATTTTTGTTGAATAGTTCGAAACTTGGTCACATGCGGTCAGAAACCAGGTTATTAGGTGTAATCTTTTATTTTTTTTGTTCCGAACCAAACTTTGGTATTAAATAGTCAGTTAAGTTCAAATTTGGTCAGAATGTTTGCCTTAATGTAATCTTACAGGAGTTTGAAAATTGGTCACATGGGGTAAACAACTAGGTCACTATGTCATATCTTACAGAAATCTTGGGAACACTCTATAGGCAATACATCTGCTCTAAATTCCATGCAATTTAATCAAAATGTTTGCCTCGATGAAATCTTGGAATAGTTTGAAACTAGTAGGCATGTGGTGTCAAAAATGAGGTCACTGGGTCTAATCTTAAAAAAAGCCTTGTGGACACTCTAGATGCTATAATGTTTGCAATATATCTGGACCAATCTTCATGATCAGAATGTTTGCATTGATGAAATCTTAGATTAGATTGGAACTGGGTAACATGGAGTCATAAACTAGGTTTCTTGGTGAATTCTAAATGCTACATTAAATACAATATTTTTTTATTTCAAACAGTTGCAATCAAACTCAAACTCATATATATATATTCACCAACAATTGATTTCCATTCCTTGACTTAGCCCAATCAGGCGGGGGATATCATTTCAACGAATTAGCTGGTTATATTTAGCACAATGACGGCATCATTTTATGATTTATGATTTTAACGTACATTTAAATTCAATTTAATATAGTCAAGCCTAGATAAATTAAACCATCTCCTATTAAGTCTTGTCACGGATTAACCTTGTTCATTCAAATATTTTTTACTGCAGGGCCTCATTTGGGCATATATATCAAAAGAAATGGTATTGAAGTCAGAGCTTATTTTAGTACAGTGTTTTAGTTATCGATAAAGGAGTCTAGGGCTTTTTTATAATTGTTTATTACTTTTGTGGTACTAATGATTTCAAGCATTTACATTTTTATTTCACTACAATTCGGTAAGTTATAATTGACGAAGTATAGTTTTTCTAAAATCTTGCATTATTATCAAAAATGTATGTAGCTTTACGGGCCTCGTATGAAACTCGCTGTGATTGAGACCTGTTATACAATAATTTGTTAAAATTTGTCAAAAAGAGTGCATGCATAATTCATGATTTTTTTGCTTTAGGGCGAAATTAAAGACGTGAAATTAGAACTATAAAGCCAGAGCTTGACATACGATCTGAGACACTGAACTACTGAGCTGTGAAGACCATTTGGTTGCGTGTTTTCGCCAAATGATTCATCAATGTACTGAATCAGATAATGTATTTATTTTATTGTACGAAATATTAGCTTGTAGATTAATGATGAACGACAACTTGTTATTCAAGAATACCCCAAATAGAAATTCAAGGTCGAGCGAGAGAAATTTGCACGACACGATTTATTATTGTTGCATTTTATGATCAGCAATAGCTTAAACTATCAAGGACGAGCAGTTAATTACTGCTAACGTATGCAATCTGTTTCAATCCTCTTGACTGACACAGTATTTGAATATCATATCAAAACCATTCAACCGGTCCGGCAATCCAATTGGCTAAGTTATGAGTGCAAAAATAAATTAAACATCCCCCGGTAAACATTTGATGTTGGGTTAACTTTGTGGTTGGACTTGAAAGTGTTTAATATGTCATACCCCAACGTTGGATCAAGTTCGGGGTACAACCCTAATCCAACCATTTTCCAACGTGAATCTAACCTTAACCGCACGTTAACCCAACCATTATCGACGTTACTCCAACTATAGCCCGAGGTGTTCCAACCATTCACCGACGATAATCCAACCATTACTTGTACTACTATCTGCTTAACCATTTCCCATCGGCCGCGACGGTTCAGAGTATCTGAATATAGTCAATAAATGACAGAAATAGACATGACGTAAACATTAAAAAAATCCGCAATTAATATTCAATTTTCTATGCCATGAATAGTCATAGGACATAAGAAGTTTCCCTAAACAATACAATGGGCATTATGATGCACGGAAGTACATATTTTCATAAGATTAATACATTAATAATGGTATACAACAATTTCTTGCAAGCTCAATACCATACTAGAAAGTAACAAGGGGGACAATCCACCGACTTACACAAAATGATTTATACAAGATTTCTCTTATTGAAAAATAAGGGTAGCTAAAAGGTCTTACATAAATATAAAACATGATAAAAGTTCATTACATGTTACCCAAAATACATCAGAATTTCAGTGAAACATATTATACCACTTAAATAGTTTAACAGCTAGTGTTAGTGCTTGGTTAATCATAACAAACGCATTATATAAATTTAAAGATGAACATGTTACCTGTTGATATAGCCTTTATACCAGCGTTTTGATTGTTAAAAATGCAATAATTGACTTATTAAAATTACAATTGTTAACATAACTGTTAAATGGTGGTAGAATTAAAACAACTACATATATTAAAACATGTAGATATTTAAAAACAGAAAACAAGTTTCTTTTAACTGCATGTACTTACTGTACTGTATACAAAATTGACAAGCGTGTTAAAATCAAAGCCACCATTGAGGCAAATCTTGAACAACTACATTCTCTGAATTTAAAATAAAGGAATGATATAAGTAAATATACACTTCAACAAGTACAAACCCAGATAAAATATACTTAAATCAGCACATTAGTTATTTACACATAACAACAAGAAAGAAACTATGAAAAAGAAGAAAACGAAAGGTAACACTATATATATTATTTGGCTCCTCCACCACGACGCTCAAGGCATCTCAGACAGTTCCCAGTGTATTTATAAATGTACCTCCTGCATGTTGGTCATGAAGGCCCTGGCTGAAAATATATAATTGAACATGCGTACAGTATTTTCATGTTTTGACCAGTTCTGATTGCTGTGCACAGTATGTACAAATGGTTAACATGAATAGTCCGTTATGTTTTAATATCTTTGGGTAAGTTGTCCAAACAGATATACTGAATAATACCCATCACTTGTTTCTTTATATTCAAAACCATTCAATAGTATGAGGGGTAATAAATCGCATATCCAGAATGTCACTCCTATAACACATTGCATATTATTCGTTATGCAACAAAAAGCAGCTGCTCTGTAACTTTGTGGAGATCACGCTATATGCCTCTGGTGTTATTCACTTCGTCTTGTTCGTTCTCCATTATACGTTTAGCGACCTGAACGATTGGGGTTTAAGCAGATGACCTTCCGAGGGAAAGGCAAATGTTCCATTCAATGAATTTTGAAGTTTTCAGAATCATCTGTCAAGTGTGTATTGGAATGGACATTGCATACACTATTTGTATTCTGTATAGAATTTCTCTTTTGGACAAAGTAGTAGTGAGGTCCTGTAACATTGATCAACTTACAGAAAAGCTTGTGTCCTGTAGCATTGTTTCAGGTCCTGCAACATTGATCAACTTACAGAAGCTTGTGTCCTGTAACATTGTGTGAGGTCCTGTAACAGTGACCAACTTACAGAAGCTTGTGTCCTGTAACAATTTCCAACTTACATTACTGAAAGTTATGCCTTGGACTTATCTTTCAAGACAAAGACAAGAGATGAAAGAGAATGCAATTGTCATCTCGAGAGACAATTGAGCCAAGAGGCATTCAGCTCGCATTCATGTTGAGAGATCCATCAAAATGCTTAATTGTTACCGAACAAGTGAATGTGGTTGCTTTCTGCCCTTTGCAATCCTCATAGGTCATTGATCAAAGATGAAACATCTGAATACTTAATCAGCTACTAGTTAAAAACCTTTATGTAACTTTGATATGGTAGAATCTTAACTATTTTATCATGCTGCAAATATTTGTTTATAAATGCATATGCAATATCATTGTGTTGGGTCTGCACTAATTGAAGATAAGATGACTAGTTACACGGTCCAAGCAGCAACTAAATAAGAAGCTACTAGTGTACGATATTATTATCTAAGCAACGACTTGAGTGAGAAGTTTCAATAACCCGGTAAATGGAAATCATATTTCAAGTTCTCGTAACAGTATACTTTCGTTGTCGTTATTTATATTTGTTCGAGACATTGGACCCAGGGTGTTTGTGCATAAATGTTGTCGAACTGATCGGGCACTACCCGTACAATAAGTACGTATTTCCGGTGACACACGCGGCTTAGACGGATGGCGACGACACGGTATCGCGCTGCGAGAGCGGTGGAGCTGTCGACCTTTAATATGTCAGCAGAACTCTTATCTGGGTGGATGGCCGTATCTACTGCGTTTGTCGGCCGAAACGACAAAGAAGCGACGACGAAGATGCTCGGATAGACTCGGTTTGTATTATACTTCTATCACAACGTGAAAGAGACCGCTGCGTCCGAGGGCCGATTGGTTTCTGGCTGACGTACATGTTCCTCTTTGGAGGAATCTTAAGCTGAAAAGTGCATACTTGACAAGTGCAGAGTAAGAATAACGGTTAAGGGCACACACTGTGACAAGGAGATAAAAAATTTGTTTATAATTTTCGAATCTGCTCATTACATTACATTTAGTAAAAGATGTAATGAGGAGATTATTCACACTGACACTTCATTTCTAAACGATGGTTGTTGTTTATCAATTTAACATTATTTCTGTATAAAGTGCAATGGCATTTCCCATCGAAATTGCGCGCATTTGTTCGATACTTCTGTCCTGTCATTAGTCGCAATAATGGGCGGGGCATATTTACTACGGAACTATTTTTCAATGAAATCGCAGTATAATTATTGGTAGCCTGCATAACTAAATCTGCAGTTAAGCAGTTAAAACAAAATAAGCAACGAAAATTTGATTGATTTGAATGTAGATTTTGATATTATGACGGATGGAACAGCAAGAAATATTAACAAATATTGACAATGATGACGACTTATTTCAGAAATCGGAATTGACATTTGGTAAAAATAAAGCATCTGACAAAACATGAAATCGAGGAAAAGAAACAATTACATATAATAGCGCACCCAGCAACGTCAAGAAGAAAGAGCTCTGTTCAACAATAAGTCTTCTCGCGTCCTCTGACTTTCTTTCCGCAAGGGTTCCCATTGCTAAACACGTTACCCCACCCACCGCCACTGTCGTTTCACCCGATGTTAACTTCCAAAGAAATGACAATGTACTTGCTGATTTGTCCAACACCGTATTCCAACATGGTTCTACCAACTGATCCTTCAACATAACGCTCACCAATTAAATTGACTGGAATTTCACTCCAATTTGAAAACTCGTGACTAACAAACGCTAGTATCGCGTATTAAAGCAAGATATAATGAGAACTTTGTGGGTGGCGATATTTTTGTTGTGTTCTTGTTATTGTTGATATTTCATAACTTCAGTTGTATTTTTCTAGCTGTAATACAGTTATAATACGTTGTTAAAATATACTTTTCCTTTAAAATATAGAAATTAAACCCATGAATAAAGATTTTTTTCTGCGCATTCATTGTTTTATAGATTTAGATTTCTGTAGCTGTTCGAATTTACCTACCGTTGATAACAAGGAGAGAAAGAGAAAATGCTCTTGAATAATCTATTTTAGCAGAAAGGTACATTTAAATAAAATGTAAATATAAGTATTAAAATTCGACATTTTGTATTTCATTGGGTTATGGTATGCAATGGCGCAGTTCAAAATGCTGGACTCCACCCATTTTGAACAGCCCTATTGCAACCATACCCCAATAAAATGCAAAAATCCCAAAAGTCGAATTTTAATATTTAATAAATATTGTACAAAATTGACGAGTGTTTTCCTTCTTGTCATCTTTACTCCAATGGCGAAATGGGTATAATTAGGCGGAACCTGACCGTACAGTTAACGTGACGTGAACGCTATCTTCTCCTGTTCTCTACTCGGTCACTTGAAAGAGGTTGTTCGTCGGTGGTTGTCGAGGAAACTTATCATTTGTATGTTATATAATATTTACTGTAGTTAATACAAAAACTCAATAGAATCTCTAGTTTTACATTGGGCAAACATACACAAAAGTTCGATAAATGTCAGATATCTTGTATCTGTACTTCTGCATTTATATGTTTTTTTGTTTAAATTTCATATTAAGTATATGTTCACTAGTTCAGCCTGATCAAACATAGATCTTTAAAAGTGTACACATCTGTTCACAATTCAATAGTGCTAGTAATAAAAATGCTTAGTGAAACAGTTTTTGGACTACTTCAATAAGTGCAAAAAAGCCGACGATGTTAATTTTAGTCAAATTGAGTCACATTCATCAGAAAGGCATTCCTCATAACATATTACACTTAACGTGTGTAAAATTATTCAAGAGCCAGCCCATTAAGTGATTCCGGCGTTTTAACGACAATGCGCCCTTTTTACAATTAGTTTGACCCCAATCTCATTCAAATAAGATCCCAATGCGCCCTTTTTACAATTAGTTTGACCCCAATCTCATTCAAATAAGATCCCCAATACCAGTTTCACGACGTTCCGCAATGTGCACTTCGTAATGATATGAAGTGAACGTCACGATATGTTTTAATAAGATTGATTTGACAACCGTTTCAGATAAGACTTAGCTGATGGGTTTGTTGACACCTCGAGTTTATGGTCGATGGCATGGTCATAGAGGTAAAAAAGGTCATCCAATATAGCCTCTAAGCAAGATTTCGGAATATGAGGGCCTACAAACCGACTTACACTACACGGGGCGTTGTTAACAAACAAGCATTTAATGATGGTTTTGGTTACAAGTATTAAGTCCCCTTGCTGTTCAAGTGTGATCATCACGTGTTTCAATTAATCAAAATTGAATTAAACAATACGACTCATTGAATTAAAATCAATTAATTTACATGCATGTATAAAGTCTAATGACAGGTTGTGTTTAAAACTGTACTACATTTGGTATTATTGACCATTTCCAAGCACTGAGACGTGACAGAAGTGAATAGTTTAAGTACTTGCCACGCAGTATTGCAAGAGCCTTGCTGACTTAGTCATTGCTCCTTAAAATGCGCGCCCCATCCATTCATCCCGACCCCACATATCACAACTACACCCGGCACCAAAAGGAAATATGTCCTCGCAACCGATTCAACCGATCGCTCATGTCATCATATACGATAACGTCTGAAGATGACAACCGGAAAACATTCGTTCAGACAGATTTCTCATTCCATAGCGATTCTGAAGTTTGAGATTAAAAACCAGTTTGTCAACTTTTAAAAAGATCTGATTTTATTAAAAGTTCTGTTCCAAGGTAAACATGTGTTTCTGATGAGTTTCATAATATTATATATAAACTTAATTAAAAAAATCGTGTCTTTGTTTTGAAAATTTGTGGGCTGCATTCGGAACTCCTCGGCCATTTTATCGAAAACAACCTCGGATGTATGCCGGTAAATCAGTTGAAGTAGTTCGTAAATTTTTGAATACTATCATTAATTAAATCTAGTGTTTAAGAGTTGTGTTTATTGATTTTAGTTTAAATTAATTGTTAGTGAAGTGTTTTATTGCAAACATAATTAAGATTCCGAAGAGTTAAATCATAAAGTTTAACTGCTAAATAAGATTAGTACGCGATCTATTTGCTGCGGACTTAAACGTACCACTTTTTGAGTATGTAAACCGTCCAAATACATCCGAGGTTGTTTTTGAAAAAAAATGGCCGAGGAGCTCCGAATGTTGTGGGCTGATTTTTAAAACACCTTTGTCGGCACATTTTGCCTTTAAGGTAGCTGGGTACTGAAATGGTTTCGAGAGGCCTGATTCGACGCAACAATTGTGTTATTCCTTAATCTAAACAAACGAACGCGCCAAATACGACAATACCCTTAAGTTATAACATAAACTAAAGAGCACATATACCAAAACACATTCATGAATATAAACTGTCCAGGTGCGGAGTCAGGGTTGACTGTGGAGGAGGCTGAACTTCCGTTAACAACGCGACCGCTCACCGAAAACGAACAGTTTAATTGAAAAAAATGTGGTGCGGGGGAGGGAAGGGGCTTGGGGTCATCTCCCTAGAACATTTTGGTCTCAAATTATGCTTTTTGGTGTATTCTATGGATATTTTCTTAACGATTTTGACAAAAATACGGTATTTTGACTATTTAGGGGAGGGGCCGAGTCATTGTAGAAGTGTTTGGTCATGAAAACCCCTAGATAGTATATTCAAATTTCAAGGAAACAGATGTCCATGTCGATTGCACTCAATATTGAAGTATGCGTAATATTTTCAAAGATATTTTATTTATATAAATACTTATACATAAAGAATGCATGGAAAGCATATTCACAAATAATAAAAGTAGAGAATAAAAGTGTGTATGAGGCTTAATATTTTCACTCGGGCACATTGGTACTTCTGTATACATTCTGTAAAGGTATATAAAATGCATTCAATTCATATATTTCTTCAACGTATGTTAACTAGGTGTACATGTGACTTGGCGTTAGTAAAACCGGTCTGTAGATATCAACCGTCAACCGTTAAAACGGTCACATGACAAATGTCGACGCCTTCGGTTGTTTACGCCCGAATCATGGAAATGAGTTTTTATACAGTTACATGTGTATATAAAAGTGTTTAATATGCTTATCAACTATCCAAGCTTAAAGGGTGCATTATCAACAAGTCTACGCTGATTAGACAAGGTATTTGAAGTCACGTGGTACAGTGGTCTCACTGTCGGTGTCAGCCAATAGATTACTCTGGAACAGGGCACGTGAATCATTCTGCTCCACGGAGAACTTGTACTGCCAGGTTACGACAGTCTTCCCAGGTGAAACTGAAATATAATTAGGATACAATTTGGCAACCAATTGGTACCATTCTCATATCGAGATAAATTACGTGTATTTGTGTCGTATTTTTATTTTATGTAAAGCCCAATTATGAATTTCTCCCATTTCAATCATATACAAAAAGACAAATCTAGGTAATTGATTGAAAAAAAAACAACAACACAAAAAACAACAACTGATTTATGCATAATTTGGAGCCTTTCAATGCTTTCAGACCTTTGATTTAATATAGCGAAATAGTATTCGACATCGCAAAGACTTACCGGTAATTTCCTTTGTTCTTGTTGTTTCCTCTGTCCACGTTTCAGACGAAGTTTTCTCAATCATAGACCTCAACGATTGGCTAACTGAGGCTGTAATTGCCTTGATCTCCACGCCCATTGAAGCCTCCCATGTGTATTCAAACGTCGAAGTCGTGCTATTCGTCTTGGACTTGCCAATCTTGACAGAGATTGTACTCTTATGCTCGGCCCTCGGATTGATAACGGCATTAATTATCTCCCACTTACCGATGACGTTTGGGCTTCCGTACACAAGAATATTTTTACTTGGGTCTTTTGGTGACACGAACTGGAAACGCATGGCGTCGTGTACGTCAGAATGGAGAACGACCTTTGTACTGTTACCTGGATCAGGACGTCCATTTTCGGGATGAGCATATCTGGAACGTAGAAATATAAAGAAGCAAGTGGAGAACCAAAATGAATTAAATAAGTAATCTTATGAAAGAAATTGGAAATTTATATAAAGTGTACGTATTTTGAGCTACCGTGTTGTATTTGTTTTAAATTCAATACCGTTTTATTTATGTTCAATTCAGTTAACCAACAAAACCCCAACTATAAACATCCAGTGTTTTGGAAAACAAATGATCGCATCGCCATGTTTACTTACTTGCCGTCCTTGTGAATAACGTGATCGTTTTTACCATCGAGAGCAAAAAGTGCGCCATAGTGGCGGCCGCCGTGGACGACGAGCTTAGTTCCGTTAGCGGGTGATCTACCGCCGCCATGCGGGTGGATAACCTTGCCACTGTTGACGTGCTCGATGTAGCCCCAATAATCTGTTTCTTTGCAGAAGCGCCAGTACATGTTATCGTGTATGTCGCCGTGAAAAAGGATCTCTGTGTCATCACTAGGGGCTCTCTTTCCGGTACTGACATGGAGAAACCTCCCAGATGACCGGTGCTTGATGAGAAATGGCTCAGACATGGTTTTATTTCCTGGAATAAAAGCGATGTTTAGGACTATTACCAACATATTACTCTGAAAGATCCTCTAATGACATTGTTGAATACTGGTGCCTGGTGAACCCATACAAGTAAGAATCTTTTTTGAAAGGTATGGTTTTGCTAATTTCTATAATGCTAAATACATGCCCGTAAGTAGACCATCCCTACAGTTATAAAAATGTATATTTAGTGTTTAATTCATCTTAAACCAGGCATTTAAGACAATTTGTCATATTTAAAAAAAATAATAAAATTAGTCACCAGGCCTCCAAAATGCACATATATGTGGGTCGGATACCTTAATACTACAGTTTAGTACATGCTCTTCGATGGTTTATAGATATTTATCAAGCAAATAAAGTTAATATTTCACTGTTTTATTTAGTGAAGATTTTAAATTGATATTTTTCACTGTTTTCGAAACTTTAGCCCGCTCTCAGTTCAAAATCAAACGTCAGATCGCACTGGGCTGGGCACAATTTCAAAGACGTCATTTCCAATGTGTGACGTTACGTGCGCGACTTTCCAAAAAAGTGTTATTAAATGTCTTTCAACACCAACATTAGGCATATTTTAAAAAGAAAACTGTTTCTTTCAGTGTGAATATAGGAATATATTTCACCTCGTGAACACCACAATTGAATATTTCATTTAGCCACTCGTAAAATATATTTTGTCGTGCTCAATCGGTATAATATATGAACATCTTACACTGGAGCAAATCATTATCCTCTATTAATCAACAGTATGTTATTTATTTAGATGTAAATTTGTAAGTATATTGAGCGAGCGGACAAAAAAACAATCATGTTGTTAAATTTCTATTACGGATACAAATAATTTAATATGAGCTACGACAGAGTAGCTGTGAAGAAAACCGTCATAATTATTTAAGATTAATTTTAAGTAAATCACATACTTCAATTTTATCACCTTGTATCGAGCTTATAATTATTTAAACAAAGTTTTATAACTGCAACGAAACAATCCACTTACGAATCCCGCACTCAAGTTAGAAGTAAATCTCGACTGAATGATCCGGACGATTTGACTGCGCAATGCAGAGGTAAGTTAAGTATGTATTTACACTAATAACTCAGCCAATGGAATTGACGGACGGATTGTTGTTCAATCTGGTTTATTCGTGATTGGTGTTGACTTGATATTCAAAAACTGTGTCGGGCAAGGTCATTGAAAATGATAGCACACGTTTACAATTATTAACGACTCGTCCTTGAAATTCTTAGTTATTGCTGTCCATAAAATAGGACAAAAAATACCGAGTCATTCAAATTTTACTTGCTCGACATTGAATTTGTATTTTTTGGTATTTTTAAGTAACAAGTATTTTAATCTTTAATTCACGTGTTAACGTTTCGCACAATTAAATTCAATATCTGATTCAGACGACTGAAAAAAGTATATGGTGAAAACACGCAACCAAATGTTGTTGACAACTCAGCGGTTCAATGTACTAGCTAGATCGACTAACAAGCTCTAGATTTATTTTCTGATTCCGCACCTTTATTTTCGCTCTGAACCAAAACAAATCTATATCCTTGTATGCACTCTATCAATATTGACAATAAATTTTTAACACGTCTACATTGCAGTGAGTTAAATACTAGGCCCGTAAAGCAACATACATGCTTCAAATCGTAATATAAAATAAAAGAGCTGTGTGAAGTTAGCTAAACATACGACATTGGACATTGGACATTCAAAATCGAATGTTGTGCTAGCACGACATTGGACATTGGACATTCAAAATCGAATGTTGTGCTGGCACGACATTGGACATAGGACAGTAAAAATGTGAAAGTCGTGCTAGCACGACATTGGACATTGGACATTCAAAATCGAATGTTGTGCTGGCACGACATTGGACATTGGACATTCAAAAGTGAAAGTCGTGCTAGCACGACATTGGACATTGGACATTCAAAATCGAATGTTGTGCTGGCACGACATTGGACATTGGACATTCAAAAGTGAAAGTCGTGCTGGCACGACATTGGACATTCAAAATCGAATGTTGTGCTGGCACGACATTGGACATTGGACATTCAAAAACGAATGTCGTGCTAGCACGACATTGGACATTGGACAATCAAAATTGAATGTTGTGCTGGCACGACATTGGACATTGGACATTCAAAATCGAATGTTGTGCTGGCACGACATTGGACATTGGACATTCAAAATCGAATGTTGTGCCAGCACAACATTCGATTTTGAATGTCCAATGTACAATGTCGTGCTAGCACGACTTTCACATTTTTAATGTCCAATGTCCAATGTCGTGCCAGCACAACATTCGATTTTGAATGTCCAATGTCCAATGCCGTATGTTTAGCTAACTTCACACAGCTAAATAAAAGACACATTTTTCGATAACTAGAACAATGTGCGATAATGAGCGCTAGTTCACGTAAAAATTATTTTGTTATTCAGCCCAAATGAAGCCCTGCAGGAAAATATGCAACAATGTTATAATTAATAAGTAAAATATGTGACAACACTTAACGTTGAAGTTTATTGAAAGAGAATTTTGGTGCACCTTATTGCAACTGTGTATGCAATGATTAAAAAAAGTAATGTTGTACCGAAACTGCCGCGAGATCTACGAGATGAATTATATGGCGTGACCTACGATGAATTATATCGCGAGACCTACGATGAATGATATCGCGAGACCTACGATGAATTTTATCGCGAGACCTGAAATTAATTATATCGCGAGACCTACGATGAATTATATCGCGAGACCTGCAATAAATTATATCGCGAGACCTACGATTAATTATAGCGCGAGAACTACGATGAATTATATTTAGCTTGGTCCAACAGCCCTGACTATTGGATAAAGTTTAATTTGACTAGTCCTGACTATATATCAATTAGAAGTTTGAATTAAATGGTATCTTAAAATCATTGATTTGTAAGAATGATGTATTTTAAAAAATGAGTAGGACTTTTCGATCATTTAAAGGACAAATGTTTTGATGAATTTCGTCCAGAATATTTATAGTCTGGACAGTTAATATATATATATATATATATATATATATATATATATATATATATATATATATATATATATGAACTTGCTACATTGTTGTCGATGCTTTTGTTGCATTATTATTTTTATTTAACTTTATTCAAGACCGGAGAGTGCGTCGACCGAGCTTCACAGTATTATGACTTATTAAACTTAGTTCTATTTTGCCTCTTTATTCATTTTCTATTTAATTTATTTCCTGCCTGTTTCCGATCTCCCCCCCCCCCCCTTTTAAAATGCATGTACGGGATAACAATACAACTCAGACTTAATTAACATAGACGATAGATTATCAGTTTTTCAAGTAGCCCCTGGTCCAGTGTTTTAATTTTGACGTCGTAGCATTATATGTTTTCTGATTCAGGACTTTGTTCCTTAGACGGGAATCTGCATGGCGTCTCCATGTCTTCCATGTCCAGACACATGCATGATGTGGTGCCTGCTATTACCTACGTAGAACAGTTCATAACATTTTGTCGTCTGCTTATGCTATACCAACGCAGAGGGGGAGGGGGGAGGGGGAGATTCCCTGCAGCTTTATTATGAAATAGCACAGCATGAGCACATATAATAATGTGATCGATTATCAAATAAACAACACAACCAAATGTTTGTGTGATCTCAAATGTATAAGTTGATTCTTCTGGAACAAAAATAACCTTTAAAATATACTTGTAGATTCAACTCAATCAGATACAGAGCATTCTGCCTCCTAAATGACTTGTTGAAAATGATATGTGAAATCATATACATGGTACATAAAATGTAGCTGACTTTAAACTTGAAAGCTTTGGAGCTTGTCCCTGTAGTATCATTTGATTTTAGAACTCGTGTTTAAACCAAGAAAAGATATGTTATCAAATCTAAGCGTATCAAAGTCTGATATGACAATTGCTGGGGACTGATCTGATTAGATTACTTAAGGAAGTAAAGAACAACGGGATAAAACTACAACACTCTTCTCTTATTCAGGTTCTCCGTAACAGATGTTGGGAGGAGTTATGCGGCTAGGCTTCTAGGGTCCTAGATGCCGTTGTTTGCATCATGGTTCTTATCACCACCTAACTGATAATGAGGCATCATATGTCTGTATGAAGGGGTTAAATGCTCTGAACATTGCAGCAGCTGTGGACATTAAGTTGAGGTATGTATTAAAACATAGGAGTCCCACTTGAGTGCTCAAAGTTCAAGAGAAAGGGTCTGGTTATGTAAAATGTGTCCTCTATCATAGAGCTGAAAAAACATGTCAGCTTTTGAACCGCAGCTTTGCCAGTTTCTGCTTTTCAATCTGAGTAGGAGGATATCGGATGATAGTGCTGGTATGGATGATGGAGCAAGCGTGGATCTGGGGCTAGCACGAATTACGCAACTTGCGCGGATGACAAACTGGTTTGGATGGTGTATTATGCAGTAGTGCATGTTGCTGTGAATGTCGCTGTGAAGAAGGACCTCCGTGCCATTGTCAGGGCTGATCGGATGGAAAAATATCCCAGAAGACCGGTGTATGATTGGCTCAGATGGTTTATTACCTGAAATAAAATCGATGTTAAGGAATATTATCCACACACATATATATATACTAACCACATTGTTGAATGTTGATGCCTGGTGGACCCATCCAATTTATGTATTATTTGAAAGGTATGGGCTTGCTGATTTCTATTATGTTATACATGGCTGTAAGTAGATAATGAATAATGTGATAAAAGGTTGTATATATGTATTTACTTTTTATTTAAATTGAATTCATATATTAAAGACAAATATTTAATATTATTTTCAGTCAATCAAAATATTTTTTTCTTTTTTGCACACTAATTTTGTAGGTCGATACCATAATAATATTTAGTCTATAGACACTCCAAATCCACATATATGTGGGCAGGATACCTTAATACCACAATTTATCATCAATATGTTACCACTTCTGTTGTAAGTATATTGAAGGAGCGGACATAAAACAAACATGTAAATTTATTTTATCACAGATATGAGTAACTAAAAACACACGGAGCAGTTGTGCAGTAAACCGTTTAAATTATATAAGATTGATTTTAAGAAAATCCCATGCGTCATTTTGATCGCCGTGTTAGTACTTAAATTTACCTAAACAAAGGTTTTATTAGGCCACACCAAATTAATGTTTAGTTCCTCGGATTTTTGCCCCCAAAAATTGGAGCGAGCGAGCGAAACAAAAAAAAAGTTTGTCAGTTTTCATAAAAACCGAAGCGAGCGAAGAGCGAAAAATATATTTTTCCTTACTGTATATTCAATATAAATAAGAAAGATTGTTCAAAATAATTGCCCTTAAACCCATTTTAATGCCATCTTGAACTGAACGTCTAATGGACATTGGGAAAATGTCGGAATACATACTATTTATTCATCCGTGTTTAGTACAAACATTATATCGATAAATCTAATGTCTTATATAATTAAAACGTACTTTAATATGACGATCATTCATAATAATAAATAACCCTGCTTTTAGTAAAAAGTTTGAAACGATTTATATAAATCTACCTGAATCAGTTTAACATCATATGCAACTGTATTTAGACATAACTTAGGATTGATTTGGGATTTGTAAAAAATGATCACTTACACAGGCATCATCAAACATCAGACTCCATATAACATAGACTAAATTTTGTTTTTATTATCACAGGAAATGCAATGACATGTGCTTATTAAAGCAAAAAGAACAAGGGTATTTTTCAGAGTACTTTTTTGGGTTATTGAGATGTTTTTATGCACTAGCCAATTCCAATTGTATATGCCCCCCCCCCAAGTCCGGATTAGCAGGAACTTTGACTTCCGGTCTCTCAAAACCGGGTAAAATACCCGACTGCAGGGACACACTGCTGGTAAAATCCCTGCCAAATGGCCCCGCAACCCCGAATACCTATGTGAGGCCCACTCCTGTCTATCTTTAATATGAAGACAAAACCACGTTCACTAGGCACTGCGGGGCCACCTGAAAGGTAAAAACACAGCCCATTGCCTCTGCTGTCCCCGGTATACACCTGGAACAAGGGCGAGGGGTGGGCGGGGCAGTGGTTACAATTGACAAGTATATTACAATCCCGGATTATGCTGCAAATAAAAAAAAATATAAGGTGATATAATTAGCCGCTTACTTATGTTGAGGTATATCCAGACCAGTGTTTTTATCGCTATTTGTGAAAATACATTTGTTCATTACTGTTGTTTTGTCAGAATTTGATCAAAAATGAGCTTGATACATCAATTTGTAGCAAACAATGACTCATGTTTCAGTTAAGTTGACCTGTCCGATTTCATTCAAAACGAGTCACTACTAACGCAATATAATCTCTACCAGTCTTAGATACACATGCTTTATTGCATAATGATTGCTTTAAATAATGATCCTTAAGTGCATGAGACGATCAACAATGACTTCAAGCATGCTTAAAACATATTTATTGTAAAAAAAATGATTTAATTTCCAAACTTCGAGCCACATTGTTTACCGGAAGCCGCCATTTTGATTGAATTTATTGAAACCCATGCTAAACCGATCGATATACAGTATAAAAACACTACGCATCGGTAACTTCCCTTTACAAAAACACGAAAACTAGTGTAGAAAAATTATACTTGATTATTTTTAGCCTTTAAATAAATTATTACCTGAAAAAAATCTACTTTGCGATCAAAATGGAGGTGCAGGCGCACAAAAAAAAAAAAAAAAAAATTTTTACAAAAAAATAGGAGCGGTAAATCCGCGGAACGAAATATCAATTTGGTGTGGCCTTATCGCACCGAAACAATCCACTAACGAATCTCGCACACACATACGTTGAAATAATCAACTGCGACAATTCAACCTACTGTGCAATGCAGAGACTTGTTGTTTTGTACTGCACTTAAAACTCAGCCAATTGGAATGTCGGACGGATTTAATGACTTTCAGTTGATAACCAAATACTGAGTCGGTCAAGGTCATTGAAACAGATTCAGACTGGTTCAGACAACTTTTATAATTTTATGATGAAAACACGCCACTATATGGTGCTCACAGCTCAGTAGTTCAGTATCGTGTAAACACGCCACTATATGGTGCTCACAGCTCAGTAGTTCAGTATCGTGTCCTAGATTATATGTCAAGCTCGAGCTTAGTAGATCTAATTTCGCGCCTTTTTTCGCCCTTAACCAAACTAACCGCTTATCCATGTCGATTTTACAATATTCTCGAGAAACTAACCTTCGTCAATAATTTACGGGTTGTAGGCAAATAAAAAAATAAATGCTTGACATCATAAGTCAAATATATACTGAAGAAGTATTTCTAAAACACTAGACCCCTTTACAGATACTTAGAACAATGTATAAAAATGAGCTCTGATTAACATACCATTTCTTTTGTTACATAAGCCCAAATGAGACCATGCAGTAAAATATTCATTTAAAAAATAAATAAGGATCATCCATGACAACACTTAATACTTAAGTGTATTAAAAGACAAATTTGGTTAACTTTATTATAACTGCGTATGCAATGATAAAATAAAAAGAGTAAATGTGTACCCAAACTTCCGCGAGAACTACGTTTAATGATATATCTATTGGCCATACAGCTCTCACTATTGGATAAGGTTATGTTTCTTTCGTCTTAACTATATGTAGTTTAGAAGTTTGAATTTAAGTGTATCATAAAACCATTCATTTATAAGTATAATGTATTTTAAGGAATGTGTTTGAATCTTCGTCTGTTAATTGACTTTACAGTGTTTTGATAATGTTTCGTCCTGTATTGATGACGCAATACATCATCACAATAAAGGTTAAGCCTAACATACACTGACCGAGAGACACACACAAAAGTTTAAGCCTAACATCCACTGACCGAGAGACACACACACATGGTTAAGGCCAAACATACACTGATCGAGAGACACACACACATGGTTAAGGCCTAACATACACTGACCGAGAAACACACACATGGTTAAGGCCAAACATACACTGACCGAGAGACACACACATGGTTAAGGCCACACATACACTGACCGAGAGACACACACAAAAAGGTTAAGCCTAACATACACTGACCAAGAGACACACACATGGTTAAGGCCAAACATACACTGACCGAGAGACACACATAAAAATGTTAAGCCTAATATACACTGACCAAGAGACACACACAAAAATGTTAAGCCTAACATGCACTGACAAAGAGACACACACACACAAAAAGATTAAGCCTAACATACACTGACCGAGAGACACACACAAAATGTTAAGCCTAACATACACTGACCAACAGACACACACACACACACAAAAAAAGCCTAACATACACTGACCGAGAGACACACACAAAATGTTAAGCCTAACATACACTGACCAAGAGACACACACAAAAGGTTAAGCCTAACATACACTGACAAAGAGAGACACACACAAAAGGTTAAGCCTAACATACACTGACCGAGACACACACAAAAGGTTACGGCTTAACAGGCACTGACCGAGTGACATACAAACGGTTAAGTCCTGACAGGCACTGACCAAGACACACAAACAGTTAAGGCCTGGCAAGCACTGACCGAGTGACACACAAACAGTTAAGGCCTAACAGGCACTGACCGAGTGACATACAAACGGTTAAGGCCTAACAGGCACGGACCGAGAGACACAAACGCTTAAGTCCTGACAGGCGCTGACCAAGACACACAAACGGTTAAGTCCTGACAGGCGCTGACCAAGACACACAAACAGTTAAGGCCTAACAGGCACTGACCGAGTGACATACAAACGGTTAAGGCCTAACAGGCACTGACCGAGTGACATACAAACGGTTAAGGCCTGACAGGCACTGACCGAGTGACATACAAACGGTTAAGGCCTGACAGGCACTGACCGAGAGACACAAACGGTTAAGGCCTGACAGGCACTGACCGAGACACACAAACGCTTAAGTCCTGACAGGCGCTGACCAAGACACACAAACAGTTAAGGCCTAACAGGCACTGACCGAGTGACATACAAACGGTTAAGGCCTAACAGGCACTGACCAAGACACACAAACAGTTAAGGCCTGACAAGCACTGATCGAGTGACATACAAACGGTTAAGGCCTGACAGGCACCGGTAGAGACATACAAACAGTTAAGGCCTGGCAAGCACTGACCGAGTGACACACATATGCTTAAGGTCTGACAGGCACTGACCGAGAGACACACAAACGCTTAAGTCCTGACAGGCACTGACCAAGACACACAAACAGTTAAGGCCTGACAAGCACTGACCGAGTGACATACAAACAGTTAAGGCCTAACAAGCACTGACCGAGTGACATACAAACGGTTACGGCTTAACAGGCACTGACCGAATGACATACAAACAGTTAAGGCCTAACAGGCACTGACCAAGACACACAAACAGTTAAGGCCTAACAGGCACTGACCGAGTGACATACAAACGGTTAAGGCCTAACAGGCACTGACCGAGTGACATACAAACGGTTAAGGCCTAACAGACACTGACCGAGTGACATACAAACGGTTACGGCTGAACAGGCACTGACCGAGTGACATACAAACAGTTAAGGCCTAACAGGCACTGACCGAGTGACATACAAACGGTTAAGGCCTAACAGGCACTGACCGAGTGACATACAAACGGTTAAGTCCTGACAGGCACTGACCAAGACACACAAACAGTTAAGGCCTAACAGGCACTGACCGAGTGACATACAAACGGTTACGGCCTAACAGGCACTGACCGAGTGACATACAAACGTTTAAGGCCTAACAGGCACTGACCAAGACACACAAACAGTTAAGGCCTGGCAAGCACTGACCGAGTGACATACAAACAGTTAAGGCCTGACAATCACTGACCAAGTGACATACAAACGGTTAAGGCCTGACAGGCACTGACCAAGACACACAAACAGTTAAGGCCTGACAAGCACTGACCGAGTGACATACACACGGTTAAGGCCTGACAGGCACTGACCAAGACACATAGACAGTTAAGGCCTGACAAGCACTGACCGAGTGACATACAAACGGTTAAGGCCTGACAGGCACCGGTAGAGACATACAAACAGTTAAGGCCTGGCAAGCACTGACCGAGTGACATACAAACGGTTAAGGCCTGACAGGCACTGACCGAGTGACATACAAACAGCTAAGGCCTGACAAGCACTGACCGAGTGACATACAAACGGTTAAGGCCTGACAGGCACTGACCGAGACACACAAACAGTTAAGGCCTGGCAAGCACTGACCGAGTGAAATACAAACGGTTAGGACCTGACTGGCACTGACCAAGACACACAAACAGTTAAGGCCTGGCAAGCACTGACCGAGTGACATACAAACGGTTAAGGCCTGACAGGCACTGACCAAGACACACAAACAGTTAAGGCCTGACAAGCACTGACCGAGTGACATACAAACGGTTAAGGCCTGACAGGCACTGACCAAGACACACAAACAGTTAAGGCCTGACAAGCACTGACCGAGTGACATACCAACGGTTAAGGCCTGACAGGCACTGACCGAGAGACACACAAACGCTTAAGTCCTGACAGGCGCTGACCGAGTGACATACAAACGGTTAAGGCCTGACAGGCACTGACCAAGACACACAAACGCTTAAGTCCTGACAGGCACTGACCGAGTGACATACAAACGGTTAAGGCCTGACAGGCACTGACCAAGACACACAAACGGTTAAGGCCTAACAGGCACTGACCGAGTGACATACAAACGGTTAAGGCCTAACAGGCACTGAACAAGACACACAAACAGTTAAGGCCTGGCAAGCACTGACCGAGTGACATACAAACGGTTAAGGCCTAACAGGCACTGACCAAGACACACAAACAGTTAAGGCCTGACAAGCACTGACCGAGACACACAATAGGTTAAGGTCTAACAGGCACCGGTCGAGACATACAAACGGTTAAGGCCTGACAGGCACTGACCGAGAGACATGCAAATTGTCAAGGCCCTACAGACACAGACCGAGAGACACGCAACGTACAAAGCAAAAAATACACTCGAATTCAAATATAATTATTTTTTAATTGTGGTGACCGATGGCCTTGGACCAGTTTACTTGGTGAATAAACAATATTTTTATTACTTAACGTCGCACTTATTTACACATCGGAGATGTTAAAATACATGAATACAAGGTAAACATTCTTCATATGTTTCATTGCACAACTATAAAGAAATGCAATCCGACGAAAATACATTTAATGTTAATATCTTTGACAGACAGACGATGTTATTACTGTCTAGTTTATTGTGGTTTCATATTTTTAAAACGCATACTTAAAAGAAACTATAGCAGCGTATTCGCTGTCTTTAAACCACATGCATAAAAACGCAATCACTACTGATCGATAGAAAATGGCCTAGATATACACTTTAATGTACTTTTCAAATCTGGGTTTAAGTATAAAAACAATACATTTGGAGACAAAAATACTAGAACAGCATTCTTTTGAGTGCGCTATTTGTAAAGTTGTAGGCAATGAAGAATGAATATTGAGCTTAAAAGAGGTTTTGAAAAAGTTAATTTTTGATCATATTATTGAATCGTAAAAGACACACACACACATGTTAACTAGCATGCGCGTAGCTGCCTATACGCGAGTACGCAGCTGAATCCATATGATTCTGAAATCAATAAATAAAAAACCCCGCAAGAGTTGCAGTTTGCGTACTTGACTTCATGATCCTAAAACTGTCCATTTTCCAGTAATAAATAAAGCACCCAGAACGCCCAGAATGCACCAGATTGCACCATTGTTTTCAAAATAATCATAGGGGGCATGCCCCCGGACCCCATAGCACAATTATGAAATCACATGAATAGAGGGCTTGCTACGCCCCTGACTAGTTGTTATAATACAACAGTACGCTAAAATGAAAGACGCGTTGTTACATAATACTACTTCAGGATAACATTAAGTTTCTTTCAAGGTTATATGGTCATTGATCATTCCTTTTACTTTACCAGTCTAGTATACGTTTTACACCAGCTTTTAAAAATATATTGTGCATATTGCAACTTTAGAAACACATTTTTGCTTGTGCTCATCAGAAGAGCAACTCGCTTTTGTCACATTTGATGCTTCAGTTATTAAATAGTATTTCTAAATTCTCATAAAATGTCGCTTTATTTAGACTCTTGAAAACAACGGTTGCAACCTTAATGCGTGAAATTTTATATTGAATTATTATACCTTATTATTGTCTACAATGCTATTATCCCATTACGCAAAAAAGAGATATTTTGACTATCAGAAACATTTTAAACCTTTTGACACGTGACAAAGCGAAAATTCACTGTCAGGTCATGTGACCCCAGTGATAATTTGTCTGATAGAAGTCAGTTAGTTGAAATTTCTGGTAAATACTCATCCTCAACAACTATTTCCTGTGGTGTGCCCCAAGGGTCAATTTTAGGGCTACTTCTTTTTCTTATCTATGTAAATGACATGTCTGCTGTTGTCGAAAATAAGTTACTCCTTTATGCAGATGACTCAACAATTCTTGTGTCAGGTAAAAGTAAAATGGAAATAGAAAACCTGTTAAGTGATGACCTGAATATTGTTAGTCAGTGGCTCATCTGCAATAAACTTTCCCTGCATCTTGGAAAGACAGAGTCTATTCTATTTGGGTCCCAAAAACGGTTGAAATCCCAGTCCAAACTTGATATTCAATGTAATGGCCAACCTATTGAATCAACGACTTCAGTTAAATATCTTGGAGTAACCATTGATCAACACTTGTCCTTTGAGTCTATGGCAAGGTCTATTATTAGAAAATCAAATGCAAGGCTAAAATTCCTGTACCGTAAAAGTAAATTCCTCACCCTACATACAAAGAAACTTCTGGTTACCTCTCTTATACAATGTCACTTTGATTATGCATCATCTGCTTGGTTTAACAGTTTGACACAAGATTTAAAGAATAAATTGCAAGTCACACAAAATAAGTTAATGAGATTTGTATTGAACTTACAACCTATGTCACATATTGGTAAAGAGCATTTTTCACGTTTACAGTGGTTGCCAGTTGTAGGTAGAATGAATCAAATAACATTATGTCATGTATATAAAAACAACTCCAAACTTTCCCCTATCTATTTAAGGGAACAGTTTACCCCCATCAATGAAGTTCATAAATATCCTACCAGGTTCAGAGTTAAGGTCGATGGTACAAATAATTTAATGTCGGAATGCAAGAGGTTTGCAATTCCTAAGGTCAAAGGCTTTGGTGGCAAATCTTTTGCTTTTAATGGTTGTAACCTTTGGGACAGTCTACCACAGGATGTGAGGGATGCCAAATCTATTTCTTCCTTTAAAAGCAAGGTCAATGAACACCTTTTAAGTTCGGTTTAATTACTGTATTTGCTTTCCTTTTAATGCAAGTTCATTTATTTCTTATAATTTTTTAAACTGTCATGCATAAAGATATATATTTCAATTACATAATTAGTTTAACAGGTCAGTTTTTTCATGGCAATATTCATCTGTGATATCCATATATTTTTATCTGATAAAGCTTTAGTTAATATTGTTACTTTGTCACTCTATTTACAATGTTTTGTCAAAGCCGCATATTGTTCCATCATTTTAACTATTTAATTTATTTATTTATGCAATTCAATGTCTTTCCTTGATAACCACACTGTGATAATAAAGTATATTTTGTTTTAAGTCTTCCTATGTCACACAATACTATATTTTAAGGACCACAATGGAAATAAGAGTTTTATTTAAACTCTTTTTTGTGATATCCTTTACATGTAATGTTGATTGACATGGCTGTATTAACTCATACAGTTTGTTTAACACCTGTATGTCTTAATTTTAAAATTGCCATGTAAATTGTACATTTTATGTTGAAATAAATCATCCATCCATCCATCCATCCATCCATCCATCTATCTATCATTTGAATGTCATATAAGGGCAAATAACTGCTTCAATATTTTAGATAAATCATGACGTGATTGCCTCCCTTATACGCATACAGCAGTGACGTCACTATTCAATGTGTACACAACAGCAGCAGACGACAGGAACTGTCAGCAAGTAAACATGTCTCGATTTACAGTAAAAAACAGTTTTGGAAGGAAATTTAGCATAAGTTACGGTGGATTTTTTTCCAGATATAATTATTTTATTACGTTATATTTTGTTTACCTTGTTAAACTTGTTAAAATTAAATGAATTAAAACATTTTAAAACCTTTTTATGTACTCAATTTTGTTTGGTATAATGAAATAAACATCAAATGGCGTGTGACATTAATATTGTCAACGCCTCGGATGACATTATGTTCCCGGGTAGGCAATATCAATGTCACACATGCTGCCATATGATATTGATATATCGTCACAGACAGATGTAAACAGCAGTACAGTAAGTATATATTTTGAGTATGACTGGATGTACGGACATAATACTTTGACAGCGGTTTAAAATACAAGTTAACTTTGTGTTATTTTATGTTGCGCGGAGGAACGACTTAATTGTCAAGTTGTCCCTAAGTAATAAAGTAATAGGCTGTTTTCGCTGAGGATCGACTTAATCGGCCATTTGTCCCTGAGGTAAGACCTGATCGGCCAGTGGTCCGTGAGGAACTATTTCTGCGACCGAATTGTCCGTGAGGAACGACTAAATCGGCAAGTTGTCCCCGAGAAGCGACTTAATCGTTTCAGTTTTCCATAAGGAACAAATAAATCGGTCAGTTGTCTTTGAGGAGCACATAAATCGGCCAGTGTTACCAGAATGAATCTGCAAGATGTCCCAGAAAGACGACTTTATTGGTGATTTGTCATTGGGTAACGATTTAATTACAGAGTTGTCCATGAGGAACGACTCAATAGGCCGGTTATATCTGAGAAACGACTGAATTAGTCAGTTGTTCGAACGGTACGATTAAATCGGCCAGTTATCCCATAGGAACATAGTGCAGGGGATGGTATATCACACGGTGACCTCACGACCAATAACTGCACTCTACTTCACGACTCAGGACGTGGGACAGAATTGCAATCATCTATAATGGAGCAATCCAACTTCCGAAAACGATGAAGCTATCAGGAAGTAATCGTGACGCTGATGTCACACCACGCAGTACTTGTTCGGAATAGTGTTAGGAATCGGACATAAAAATACCGATCGTTAATCGGTTTATGAAACCGATCAATGATTATAAATCGATTTAATCATTAGTTTATCTTTGGTCATCATATTAAGGCACACAGATACAGTACATGCACCGTTTTTAAGCACCAATGTTCCCTTACAATATTGTTTGTATATTTCTTTGTATGAATTACATTATTTATTCAGAACGCGACTATCTTAAAGTGTTTACAAGTTACTATTACAGAACATGAGACCACAGGGTCTAATTTTTGTCTTGCATTTAGTAGTGTAAACATGTGTAAAATAAACACAAGGAAATATATAAATTTCTTTTTAAAACCAGTCTGTAACAAGAATAACAAGCAGTTGAATAGTCTATGTTTTACAAGAACAATTTCTTTCAGAAAACTGAGAAAACTAAATTCTTACATGGTAAGAAGTAAACGGTACATGTTTTAAAAATCACTTTTAAACCACAAGCATGAGAAGTTGAGAACCAATCCTTCAGCAGTTAAATTTCAACGAAAATTTGTAATAAGGTACTGTAGTGACTAACTGACTTGATAAGAATATAACTAGATAACTTAACATAGTAACACCTTAACATTTCAGCAATAACTAGCATTTACGGTTACGTCCCTTGTTTCTACAATGTATAATCGATTGTTCAAATTTCACTATCGATTGTCGCCAACGTAGGCCTTTCCGATCAATTGTCGATTATAATCAATCATCGGCACAACACTAGTTCGGAATGTTCACAGATGACTTCAAGCAAGTGAACGCGGGAATCCGTGGAAGCCAGGCTGCACACTCGGACAGCATCGACGCTAGTGGAAACTGCAAGGATGAAGCTTGACAGCGAATTGCCGCAGCCCTTCAGGAAATATTTAACCTACCCAAGGCGGAACTATTGACTTTAAGTGGTTCTTACACGGACTATTGTAAATTTATTAAGAACTAAGTAACGAATATCGAGGGCAGAGTGACTGATTACGGATTGGGGTAAAGTACTCTTTTTCAGTATTGTCCATGTGATGCAAAATCTTGTATTAAAGATTGTGTTTTGTAGTTGACCACATGTTAATGCTAGATCGGACATCTAGCATTTGGTTCCCCGATATTGGCGTCAAACATTGATGGTCTTTTGCAATTATCATTAGAAATGAAGAAATGTTTTATCACGCTGTCCCAATTAGAGTTTGCTGCAGATGAAAATAATTATAATTCAGAAAATATACGCCGCATTGTTTAACGTTTGCCTATACATATGAGGGTTAGATGGGTAGATGTTGCACATTCAATGAGTCTGTTAGAGAACCGCTGTTCTCTGAATTAGTCATATAACCAAGAGAAATAAGTCCATTTAAGTCAGAGGAAAACAGTGTGTCCCCAAATAGGCAAAACCAAGCAATTAATAGTAATATTACGACTTTTGCAACTTGCATCGTATGAGAAAGCTCCAAACCTGATTATAGTTGTTGTTGTTGCCCAGGCTCATGTTTAGATTTAGCAGGTTGAAAAAAGTTCAAATCTATGTCGATAGACAGTAGGCTAAACTTTGTACGCCAGTTGAAACAAGTCTAAATCTTGCTCTGTACCAGAATGCAAATATTAGCATCACATTGTATTACATGAATGGGTAACGTCGAGAAATGACCACACCGATACGTTATCCTCTGTAAATTGTGCAGCTACAAGGAGATTGGTAGACAAGAACTGCTACGGAATTATATATGTGGCTATGACAGGCGAGAACGGAAACACGTCGTGCCAGACGTATGCTTTGCTTGAGGGCCTATTGCGCGAGAAAGGAGGTGACCTGTGTAACGCCGCATAGCGGCATCGCCGCATATACGTGTTGTTTTTTTCGTTTATGAGGTGATTTTTAACGTATAAACGTTTATGCGGCGACGCTCATCGCATAAAGCAGAAATTGTTTATATGGGGTGCAACTGTGCCTTTTTGCCACATAAAGAGGATTAACCTAACCATTTATTATAAAGCTAAAAAATATTTAAACTAAAACGATGGTGATGACGTTGTTGTTGATGATGATGATGATGATGATGATGATGATGATGATGATGATGATTATGATGATGATGATGATAATAATAATTATGATAGTTATGATGATGCTGGCGTTGGTAATAATGGTGGTAGTGGGGATGATGATGATGGTGGTGGTTGTGATTGTGGAGATGATGGTGGTGGTTGTGATTGTGGAGATGATGATGGTGGTTGTGATGATGATGACGATGACGATGATGATGATGATGATGATGATGATGATGATGATGGTTGTGGGGATGATGAAGGTGGTAGTGGTTGTGATTGTGGTGATGATGAAAGTGGTTGTGATGATGTTGTTGATTATGGTGATGATTAAGATTAGGGCGTTGCATATTACTGTCATTTTAAAGAAAATATGGGAAAAGTTGGCATGCAAGTTGAGCCAAAATGGAAGTTGAAAATAAACCCTTAGAGTGTTCAAATGACTAGTGCATTAAAACAATCAATGAAAGAAAGAAGTCCATGATGACTCTATTATTAGTTTGAAATGACGTTGAAAGTATGTAGTTAGCGGCCTAAAATGATATGCTATTTTCTTATAAAACAAAGAAATATTAACTGAGTATTAAGCACACACTATCACTCTGAGGCGATTATCAACATTTTTTTTTTAAAAAGTCGAACAAGCAGTCAGCATTTCAAAGCATGTGAACATGCCTCTTCTTCTATTTTTTTATATATTTTCTGTGTTTATGCCAAAATTATCACTCTTAAGCAATTATAAACCTTTTTTAAAAAAAATGTCGATTGAGCACTTCAGCGGGCTAGCAGCCTAAAATGGTATGTATACATGCGTTTTCTTCCAAAACAATGATAAATCTATGGTTTAACAATTTTGCTAAATACAAAAAATAAAAATGCTGATATTCGCTATAATGGATTTTTTAGGCAGCTTGGTCGAGTTTTGGGCGAAATGCAGACATTCGTTAAAGGATGGTGATTTGTGATAGAAACCATAACTTTGTCATTTTTTAGAGAAGGAAAGGCATGTATAAATGGTTTATATTAGAAACCAATTTTAGGCCGCTAGGCCGCTGAACTGCTTGATCGACTATTTTGAAAAAAAAATTAGTTGCTTAAGAGTGATTATTTGTGCATAAAACAATAAATATATCATTGTTTTCGAAGAACAGGCATGTTTAATGCTTTAAAATAGCTGACTACTTTATCCACATTTTTGAAAAAAAAAAATATGTTGATAATAGCTTCAATGTGTTAAATTGTGGATAAAAACAATTACTATGTCATTGTTTTAAGAGAGAATGCATGTATACATGCTTTGAAATAGGATTCAATTTTAGGCCGCTAGGCCGCCAACTTCACGCCGCTAAGCCGCCAGGCCACTAACTTCAAGTTGCTAGGCCGCTAACTTAACGCCGCTAGGCCGAAAACTTCATGCCGCTAGGCCGATAACTTCACGCCGCTAGGTCGCTAGGACGCATGGCCGCTCACTTCACGTACATGTTGAAAGTGCGCATTGTCAAGGGTACATGCCCGTCAGTCTGACAATAAGGCAATAATATATGTTACGTCATAGGACGATTCAGTTTTCTGAATGTCCCTAATGACGGTGTTGTGCTTTGTCGTAACATTTATTCCATCCTTTAGTCGGGTTAAACGTCATTTCAAACGTTTTCGCAGAAAGATCAATTGGTTTGGTTAACATTTAAACGATCTTACTAAATCTTTGTCAAAAATTACGTCTTTAAAATTCTAGTTCAAAGCTTGGTTAAGTGGACATAAAAAACTAAGACCGATCTTGATGAAACTTTATCAACCACTATTGTACTAGTAAATGTTTTAATTGCTTTTTATGCGGCGATAGTGTGCCTATTTGCCCCATAAAAATCCTTTTTTATGCGATGAAAATCACCGCATAAACGAAAAAAACACGTTTAGGCGGCAATGCCGCTATGCGGCGTTACAGACCTGTCCCAATTTTTTTTTAAAGTGGGAGCTAAAAACTTGAACGCAATACACATGGGGGGTGCCAGCTTGTGTGCGACATTTGTGGCCAGGGGTTTCAAGAGCTATGCCATCTACAGAACAATCTAAATGGCCGACGCAGGACGCCATACTTTGGCAATGTCTTCACATTTGCCCCCGGGCTTTTTATGCATAAGCGGAATGATCAAAATGATTTGATCATCCTCGTTAAGAGAAGACATATATAGTTAGTTACCTACTGTTAGTTCGTGCATGAAAATGATATTGTTGCTATTAAGACATTAAGTGTCATTATTTCGTTTTGTTTTAATTCACCTTTCTAATTTTTTTTAATCTCATTTTGTAAATATGGATGGTAAAATTATGATGGATTACTATTAACGCCGAAAACAATACTGTCACACGTAACATGTATTTGATTTGTTACTTAAATATAAAGGTGTTATGAATATTAAGATAAAAACACTAATTTGTTCCGTTTAAATATCTGTTCTATTATGTTAGCATAGTTATGCACCAGTCATTTGTAACCACGCCCCCCCCCCCCCCCCCAGGTCCGGGGAATAGCGGGGACTTTGACTTTCGGTCCAGCCAACCCCGGGTAAAATCCTCGCCCTGCGGGGACGACCAGATGGTAAAATCCCCGCCAAATGCCCCTGCACCCCAGAGAACCTAGGTAAGGCCCATTCCCCGCTATATTTTTGCGAACACAAAACCACCGCATTCACCCGGCACTGCGGGGCCACCTGGAAGGTAAAAATACGGTCCTTTCCCCGGCTATCCCCGGTATACCCCCGGACCTGGGGGGGGGGGGCGTGGTTACAATTAACTGGTGCATTACATGGCACAAAAATAAATGCCAAGGATTTTGCCTAATGAAAGTTAGTTTCATCTTTATTGGCCAAATTTATGAATGGTATTTATTAGTTGAGCAAGCCTTATTAAGTTAAAGCATCTAGATCAATAATACACATTTTTCCAAATTTGATTGAGATATATTGAATAATAAATGATAACTTGAAAAATAACGTGGTCCTACGAGTATATAGCAGACAAAAGTTTATCAAAATTAAGTGTATGGATCGACTTGGTGAATAATTTTTTTTTGTACTAAACCACGCACCTTTTTACAAATCGGAGATGTCAAAAAATACATAAATACAGGGTATTCATTTATTTTAAACAGTTTATATGTTTCGTTGAACGACTATAAAGAAATGCACTCCGACGAAAATGCATTCAATGTCAATTACTATAACAGCCAAACGACGAATTGAAAGCCTTGCCTTATGTGGTTTCATATTTGGTAAACGCATACTTAAAATAAACTATTACAGCGTATTGTCTGTCTTTAGACCACACGCATACAAACGCAAACTATTCAGAACGCTGAAAAGAATGGCGTAGTTATACACTTCAATCTACTTTTCAAGTCGGGTTTTAAATATAAAAACAACATATTTGGAGACAAAAAACTAGAATAGCATTCTTTTGAATGCGCTTCTTGTTCAGTTATAGGCAATGAAAGGAACTATTGATATTAAAAGAGCTTTTGAAAAAGTGCAATTTTGCCAAAATTATTGAATCGTAAAAGAGACACACACAGGTTAACTAGTTGATAAAATACATTAGTACGGTAGAAGAAAAGACCCGTTGTTACATAATACTATTTCAGGATAACCTTAAATTCATTACTTACGATTATATGATCATTGATTATTTCTTCCAATCAAACAGCCCTGTCTACGTTTTTCACCTGCTTAAAAATATCTTGTGCAGATTGCTACTTTAGAAATACATTTTTGCTTGTGTTCAAAAGAAGAACAACACGCTTTTGTCACATATGATACTTCAGTTATTTAAAATTATTTCTTATTTCTCATAAAATGTCGCTTTATTTAGACTTTCGAAAACAACGGTTGATACCTTTATGCATGAGATTATATATTAAATTGTCACAGTCAGATAATAACACTAAACCATGTACACACTCCAATTCAGATATCAACGATTAGTAGTTGTGTGTAAATCTAAAGAATTTACTCTGTGGCAATATGGAAACATCATGAAGCAACTGTTGAATGGTCAATAAACATTTCCAATGGACAAAGCATATCACGGCTCTAGAATCATAGCATATAAACTGAAATCAGTCGAGTTTGCTTCATATACCTCTAATTTAATATAAGCAGTACTGTAAGTATATATTCTATGATCTTTTCGTCATGAATAATTGAGGAAAAAAGACGCATACTCAATTCACCCGTTAGTCCCTACGCCCGTAAAATTCTTATCAAGCCGTCATGGCGGAATCCCAGGACGAAATAACCATCAAGGATTTCATAAGCTTGAAGAGATTGAGCAGTACCAAACTGAAACAATGACGTAGTTGTTGAAAAAAGGCGTGATATCACACTGTTATAATGATACAAAACACATTGTACAGCAAGCTGTGCGACAGATTTGAACGGTTCAAAAATGTCCGTGTACAGTGCATAGATGTATGTACGGAGCCTGGCGTGTATTTGGAGACAACGTATGATGGTTGCTATAGGAAAATCGTCGATTTTCGGGAGAGGTTTTCCCAGTGGTTTTCTGACGTGGAAGCAACCGAAGAAGATGACGAACGTATAAGTGCAAGTCGTCGTACGAGTGTTGCGTTTTCAGTATCGACGTTATCATGGCTAAGAAGTGATTAGGCAAAACGCGTCATTGACAAGCTGAAAAGACTTGATCCTGAACGTAAAGAACTCGAGCTTAGACAACAGTTACTTTAGCAACAGTGTGAACTCGAAGAAACCGCGCTCGAGGAGTCCAAAAAGTAATACACGAGAATACCGGTACCAAAACAGATGATACAGTGCAACATATACAAACAAAGATATCCGGATCCACGGGGACGTCACGGCCAATAATTGCACTCTCCTTCCCCACTCAGGACGTGGGACCGGAAGTGCATTCATCTAAAATGGAGCAATCCAGCTTCCGAAAACGCTGATGATATCAGGAAGTAATCGTGACGCTGATGTCACACTTTGCAGTATTTGTCCGAAACTTTCTAAGATGAGTTCAAGCAAGTGATAACGGGAATCCATGGAAGCCAGGCCGCAGACCTTCACGACGGATTTAACCATCTGTAAACCTGCTAGCTCAGTGGGTTCAACAAAGAACCGGTCCATTTACTTTCAATGTTTATTCATGTGATATACACAAAAATACTACTAACTGAATGCAATGCTCGCTCGTCTGTTCCCTCAACGTTCTATACGTCAAAGCTCAGGGCCAGTAAATAAATATCATGAGACGTGCTTAAAGCACTCTCACATGAATTACATACAATACAATATCACTTAGTTAAAACTATTAAACACAATTATTCGAATACACAATAATTGTAAATGGTTCGCTCCGGCTTGTGGTTCCTTTATCACTTTACAGTCAATATATATAGTGTTTATAAAATACATTCTTACTTATAGATATACTAGAAACATAACAATTACAGAGTAGTCTAGTCACAATACCATAAAATAACAGGCTCTGTACTTACATGGGAAAAGATGTCCCAAGCCCTTTATTTTCACTCAAGTCTCCCTTTCCACACACTGATCACTGCATGATGTGTTGCTGTTACAAAATGCATTGTTAAAACATTGTGACAAGTAAAGAATAATAAAATATCAGCACGTAAAGATTTGAAGAAGAAATAGTATGAAGAATAGCGAGTACAAAAGAAACAATTCAAATAAACCGAAGAATACGATCATTGAGATAAATGACGTCATGCTATTTAAAGGCTGCGTTTTTCCTTACGCACATATCCCGATAGACGTCTGCTCTTGCAACAGTGACCAGCCGTTTGCCGTTTGTTCCCGCGATTAGCGGACCTTTTCGATAGAAAGTTAAGACAATCATATTCCGCCAACGTCCTCTTTTGACAGTCATGTGATGTTGTCTTACAACGTTAACTAGAGCCAATGTGGAGTGCCGAGTATCACAAAGGAAGAAGGCAATTACATATTTAGTCTTCCATGGTCTGACGTAGACACCTCGTTGCCTCACAATATGCTTTCAAATTTGAAGGAATCTATCTTAACAGTCAGTTACTTCAAGTACCGGATTTAATGAACACTTTGGTTTGAGTTGTAATTCGGTTAAGTCAAAAACGAGTTGCTGTAGACGACACAATTACGGTGAATGTCGAAATAGCTTGGAAACCCATTACATGACGCTAAATACTGTTTTAAGTGAGTTCAGTATTTGTTCCACTTGGACTTGTCACCAGTGACATTAAAGGCGATGGCTATTGTACAGAGTATGTGCAGACTGAAACTTTTTAGGATGAATATGTGCCAAACGACGAACTTGACGAATGGCCTAATTGGTAAGAACATTTACCAATGATGGAAAACTTCATCAACAGATGTTTTCAAACACCCGTGTTTAATAAATTTGCTCAGTTACATCTATCTAGCAACGGCTCATAACATGGCGTATGCGCATACCTACGTTTAACCAATGTAAACGAGAATGTCAGGTGCTTGATATATTAAGGAAAATTTCGTCTTGCGCCCATAAAACATACCATGTCTAGAACTCTCAGGAGCCGTCGTCGCCTGTTGCTTGTACGATTTTCTCTTCGAAGAATCGATAGTTATAGGTAAACGAATTGAGTCAAGGCGCTTTAAGACCTTTGTTTGAAACAGACTGAGCATCATACACGAAATAACGTCAAGTAATCGAACCCAGCAGACATAGCTTCAAGGGGTATTGACGATAGTAATTCAGAAAACTTGAACATATTGCTAAATGCACCACAGTTTTTGTTGGAAAAGCCAGAGCAGTGGCCTAAACGACTCATACCGGGGAAAATGTCTGACTATGACGTCGATGTCAAAAGAGAAGTTTATTTGAACGCCACTTCTAACGAAATTTTGGACAAATTGATCTGCCGTTACTCGGGCTGGAGTAAAATTAAAAGAGCTATTGCTTGTTTCATGCGGCATGGGATGTATTGTTAGCAACGCTTAAGCATGATTTGCATTTCAACTCGGCAGACCTTAGAGTTGACGAACTACGAGAAGCCACACACTTCATTTTAGTTCACGTGCAACGTGAGTGTTTCACAGATGATGTTTTGCCACTGAAGAATGGAAAACCTATGCAGAAATGCATTTGCCAAAGATAAATTCTACGTTATACAACGATGTTGTCCACATGAAAGGGTGGCTTGAAACCGAACATCAACAAATGTGTACAACCATTCTAATTTGCTTTTATCACATGACGCATGGACATGTCGGTGTGCACCAGGTTCAGCCATGATACGCGAAAGGTACTGTATAACAAAGGAACCAAGTACTACGAAGGATCTTGCGAAGTTGCATGTAATGTTTACGCGAACACAATCCTCACAAACCACCATTTTTGTTACGGGTGTATGTTCACGTGTATTACAACTAGAGTTACTCACTTTGAGGTCACCACAGAGTCATTGGTCACAGCATTTCAACGTTCTACCAATAGATGGGGAGTACCATAGAAGGTAAACAAGCAACTATGGGGCAAATTTATGCTATGGCGAGTTGCGTAACAATTGTACAAACAAATTGAATGGCTCTTAAGACCGCCTTTACCCACTGACCGAGAGGGAGCATGAGGGAGGTTTATTAGACCAACGCGTTCTGTATTGAAAACATTTAGGACTGAACTTCATCTCAACGATGCACAACATGTAACTCTAATGACTGAAGCGGAGAAGACCATGAACGACATGCCCATAACACAAGTGAGCAACGATCCAAACAACCTACCTTCATGCAGCGACATTTGGCAGGGTGATCCCGTAATAGTGGCGGATGACAACGCACCGAGAGGGATATGACCACTTGGAAAGTTCATTAACGTTTATATTGGTCGGGATGGGCACCTACATATTTGTATTGTAAAATCGCTCACGTCAAAAATAGTCCGGCCTATCACAAAATTATGCCGATTATACGGGGCGCATATCTTAAAGACGTACCGGTAATTTCCTTTGTTCTTGTTTTTTTTCCTCTGTCCACGTTTCAGACGAAGTTTTCTCAATCATAAACCTCACCGATTGACTCACGGAGGCTGTGATTGCCTTAATCTCCACGCCGAATGAAGACTCCCATTTGTATTCAAACGTCGAAGTCATGCTATTCGTCTTTGACTTGCCAATTTTGACAGATATTGTACTCTTATGCGCGGCCTTCGGGCTGATGACGGCGTTGATTATCTCCCACTTACCGATGACGTTTGAGCTTACGTAAACAAGGATCTCTTTACTAGGATCTTTTGGTGACTCGAACTGGAAGCTCATTTCGTCTTGAATTCCGAGTTGAGGACGTCCTTTGTTCCATTACCTGGTTCAGGACGTCCACCATCTGGATTTGCATATCTGAAGAGTAGAAATATAAAGAAACAAATAAAGAACCATTATTGGAATATTTAAGAAGTGATCTAATTAAAAATATTGTAAATATATATAAAAGATACGTATTATTAATATATTTGTTGATTTAAAAAATAAATTTACTTTTAACTGAATTGTAATTCAACGTTTTTTAAAAGGAATATTTGGAATCGGAGAAAAGACCTTTGCTTAAATGCAATGTTTAATCCATTGTTTCAGTGTAATCCACTAACCGGCATTAGCAAGTTTTCCAAACATATGAACATTTGATTATAGAAAATGCATGCTAATATTTCTACAATCATCTACCGTCAAAATTTAAGAAAAATAAACGTCGGTTCGCCAATCTTACCATATAAATCTCATGCATAATTTCTATGCTCTCCTTTCATTTTCTTTTTGCAAAGTCATGAATTAAACTACGGGGAATACGGTTATAAGTTTATAACCATTATACCTACATGTTGAGGAAAATTATCTCTCGAAAATGGGCGTTAAAATTTGACACAATATACTGATTTAACATGAACACTTATTGGCACTGGTCGACTTTGCAGAAAGTTCTACCTTATGTAGACAATGGCCACATGATTGGCAGCCGTTATATTACAAACTACGACCAAATCGACACGAAAACGTAGACACTCATGTAGGGTGAAATGGGGCCTAACACATGTTTGTTAAACATTGACACAACCGATTGATAAAACCTGTTTGAGGCGCTAGTCGACTTTGTATTAAGTTGCTTTTCTACTTTATTAAAACAATGGTCGGGAGATCGGAGGCGTGTCTTAAGCTACGACTCTGAAGAAAAGGTTCAATTTGAAAGTCCGCAAAAAGAAAAAGTTTATTTAGTGTTTGCAAATAATCATAAGAGGTAAAATCTCAAACTTTGAGCTAGGAAGAATCTTAATGTTTAGAAAACGTGCTGTATTTGTATTTATATAACTTGAATTTTGAATGACCATGGACTATGATATATCACATATGCGTGTTACTGCTTGTATTCGCACAGGTGTATTGCCTTATGTTTAGAGGTACATTTTTAACTCTGAAATCGGAGATGTCAAATTCATGAATACAAAGTAATTATTCATTTCAAACATTCTTCACATGTTTCGCTACACAACTATAAAGAAATGCATCTTTACGAAAAAACATGAATAGTAATATAATATTCATCACAGACAGACGAAGTCTGGCTTATTGATGTTATATTTCGGAAAACGCCTACCACAAAAAATATTAAAGCGTATACCCTGTCTTTAACCTACATGCATACAAAAACAGAAACTGCTGATCGGTGCAAAATATGGAGTTGATGTTCTGTTTCATGTACCTTTCAGGTCGGTGTTTGAGTATGAACTCAATTACTTTGGAGACAGAATACTTGAATAACATTCTTTTGAATGCGCCTTATGTAAACCCTTAGGCAATGAAGAAAAGTGCTGAGTTGAAAAATGCCTTTGAAAAAAATGCATTTTTCCATATTATTGAATGGTTAAAGAGAAACATACATGTTTTTAGAATGTTATCCGGTTGTAATAATGCATCAGTACGGTAGAATGAAAGACGCGTTGTTATATTACTTCGGGACAACCTAAATTTCGTTCAATATGGATATATAATCTTTGATTATCCCTTCCAATCAACCTGCTCAGTTTATTTTGCCAGCTTGAAAACATATCTTGTGCATATTGCTATTTATTTACCACTTCTTCTAATTTCTCATAAAATGGCGCTTTATTTAGACTTTCGAGAACAACGAATGCGTGATATTATATATTTAATTGTCACAGTCAGATGATAACACTAAATCATGTACATCATACTATTCAGATATCAACGATTAGTAGTTGTGTGTTAATCTAAAGAATTTACTCTTTGGCAATTTCGAAACTTCACGAAACTGCGTTAAACACAAATTGGCTGTCAAAATGCATAATGGTTACGATCATGATCTGATTATTGCTCGATGTGTTTTTGGTGTTCGTATTTCTAATTTGCGTTTGATCATTGTTTTACAAAACAGTTGCATAGTATTTTCCATATAATCCAATGTTTCGGCTTAGTTAAACGTTCGGCTCAAATTTCTCGAAACTTCTTAAGCTTAACAGGCTTAAGTTGGTTATTTCAATAAGTCAAAATACATACATATAGTGATTTTTTATTTATAAAAAATGGTTTATTGTGATAATCGTAACGATAATTCCTATCTAAAGTATTAAAACTTTTAAAGAAGTAAATATTACAAAAATAATGAGCTTAGCTTAATCCTGTTATAAGGGACTTAAGAAGTTTCGATAAATTGGGGCCCGGAGGATACAAAATATGAATAATCATATTTTTGCATTGGTTGATCGGGCAATCACCTGATAAAAGAGAGAAACTTTATTCACTTGCTTAACCCTGGGTTTGAACGTTTCAGATTCAACATTTGTTTGTTTTATAACAATATGATACACTGAAAAACTACGTAAGTGTTTTAATTGTGTTGATAGCTGTGCTCACAACTTTCTTTCCAAATGAATAAGTGACACTTCCCTTGATATTCGAATCAGTGTGCTAAAAGTATTGGCCGAATCGACAAGTTGGTTATACTATTTAAACGAAATTTACACCTTGTCTCTCAGACTATATTATTACAATTTCACCCATTACGGAATTCATTCAAAATTCACTGCGATTGTATCCAATGCTTTATACATTCCACATCGATTGATGAACGACGGTTGTTGCCTTCATTGTCATTGTATTTATGTTATTCATTTAAATAAAATTGGTACGTTAGAAGTTGTCTTCAGTATATGTTTATATTAAATCGTATCTGATTGACTAATTACGATAACCAAAGCTGCATTTTATTTCAGTTTTGATTGATTGTTTCATTACTGTTCAAGCCCTCGTGTTACAACATCCATAGTATCTGCAATGATATGTATACAAGTTCAGAGCTGACTCTTTCCTTTCAGCTGAAAGTAAATCGAGGAGTTACGAACGCACCTTACGATGCATTTGCGATATGCTTTTTGAAACGGTTCCTGGTAGCTTAAGTAACTCTTCTGTCATGACCCTTTGTCAAAATTAGACTTTATTAGCCTAATCCAACGTTAACCTTTTTTGACGTTTGACCGGCATACCTTTTAGGCAATATAACACAGTACAGTGGCATCTAGTCAACCGTCTTATGCATTACTTTAAGTGTTTTGATTATACTTATATTTCACATAAGAAAGCTAATAAGTGTATACTGAATTAATTTTCATGACAAGGGCAGATGAATAAAGATAATTATTTTCCATAGATTGCTAAGATGTCACTTTTCCATCGATTGCTAAGATGTCACTTTGTTTATTCTTGTTAATTAAGGCCAACTTTTTTCTATCGTAGCCTTTTGCCTTTTAGGAAGCTCCGTATTGAATTTTCTTTCAAGGGCCTGATTCGACTCGCCTTTCTTTATTCCTAAATATATACATAAGAATGCGCAAATTGCCGACTATTCCCGATTTATTAAAACATTATCTAAAGAGCACAAAAAGCAACACATTATCAAGAATATATAATTTCTAGGGGATTGGGGGTCAATGAGTATATTTGGAGAAGTCGAAACTTCGGAGTACAACGCCTTCCCAGAAAACGGACTGTCAAATCGTCAAAATATGGCTCAAGAGAGAAAAGGGGTTGGGTCCTCGTTCCAGAACATTTGGTCAGAAATAATGCATTCTGGTTTATTCATTGGATAATTTTCCACGACTTCGACAAAAATAAGGTATATCGACATTTTAGGGGAGGGGCTGAATCATTGTAAAAGTGTGTGATCATGAAAACCCCTAGATTATTTATTCAAATTTAAATGAAACAGATGTCCGTGTCCATTTGACTCAATATTGATGCATGCGTTATATTTTCAAAGATAGTTTATTTATATAAAAAACGTTTACATAAAGAATGCATGCAAAAGCGATTTGACGAATAATCAAGTGGAGAAAAAAATGTGTGTAGGTAAGAGTCTTTATATTCTCACTCGGGCGATGCCCATTCGGCGATTGGCACTTCTGGTTATATCTTCTACAGGTTTATAAAATGTATTCAGTCCAAATATGTCTTTAACGTATGTTTACTATGTTTACATATGGCTAGTCGATCTTTGATGAGCTATATATAAGTGTTTAATATGCTGATTAACTATCCAAGCGTAACGGTTTCGTTGTCAACAAGTCTAAGCTGATTAGACGCTGTATTTGAATTCACGTGGAACAGTGGTCTCGCTGTCGGTGTCAGCCAATAGATTACTCTGGAACAGGGCACGTGAATCATTCTGCTCCACGGCGAACTTGTACTGCCAGGTTACGACGGTGTTTCCAGGTGACACTGCAAAATAATTATAATACAATGTGACAACCAATCGGTATTTTGGCTCAAATCGTGATTAAATGCATAAACTTGTGTCATTTGTCTGATCAAGATGTAGAGCCTAATTCTGATATTGCTCCATGTTTCAATCATATACGAATGGTCAACTCCTTATGATTATCAATTTAATTGAATTGGTAATTGTTTGCAAAACACAAAAAGCACAGATCAAGATAGCGTTTGTAGTTTTTTAAAGCGTCATAACTTGGATTTAATTTAGCACAAATGTAAATTGACATGGAAAAGACTTACCGGTAATCTCCTTTGTTCTTGTTTTTTCCTCTGTCCATGTTTCAGACGAAGTTTTCTCAATCATAAACCTCACCGATTGACTCACGGAGGCTGTGATTGCCTTAATCTCCACGCCGAATGAAGACTCCCATTTGTATTCAAACGTAGAAGTCGTGCTTTCCGTCTTGGACTTGCCAATCTTGACAGATATTGTACTCTTATGCTCGGCCTTCGGGTTGATAACGGCATTGATTATCTCCCACTTCCCGATGACGTTTGGGCTGCCGTACACAAGGATCTCTTTACTAGGGTCTTGTGGTGACACAAACTGGAAGCGCATGGCATCGTGTATGTCAGAATGGAGGACGACAGTAGTTCCATTACCGGGGTCAGGACGTCCACCATCTGGATGCGCATATCTAAAAAGTAGAATTGAAAAGCAACAAATAAAGAACCATACAAATATTTAAGAAATGATCTAAAAAACACATTGTAATTATGGATAAAGAGTACGTATTATGAGAGACATTTTCATAAGCTACAGTGTTACGTTTGAAACACTAAGAAACACATCAACCATTACAAACATATAGTGTACGAATCAAAGCTATGTTTACCAACCTGCCGCCCTTGTGAATAACGTGATCGTTTTTGCCATCGAGAGCAAAAAGTGCGCCATAGTGGCGGTCACTGTGGACGACCAGTCTAGTTCCGTTCCCGGGAGTCAGACTGCCGTCCTTCGGATGGATGCACTTGCCACTGGCGACGTGTTCGATGTAGCCCCAGTAGTCCGTTTCTTTGCGAAAGCGCCAGTGCATGTTGGCGTGTATGTCGCTGTGGAGAACGACACTTGTGCCATTGCCAGGGTTGCTCTCTCCACCCTTTGGATGGAAAAACTTCCCATTTGACCGGTGTTTGATGAGGAACGTCTCAGACATGATCTACTACCTGAAATGAAAACAATGTTAAGGAATATGACCGGGAAATAGGCTTTTTCTCTGATAGCTCTATCTACCACATTGATTTATGTTGGTGCCTGGTAAACCCATACAGTTGAAGCATTATTTGCAAGTTATGGGCTTGCTCATTGCTAATTTATAAAATACCTGGTCGTAAATAGATAAGCCATACAATCATAAAAGTTTGCACATTTGCTTTTTATTTCAACTGAAATCAGACATTTATGACATATTTTACAATTTTTGAAATCCAAAAACAAACAGTTTGTGATATTATTTTCGGTGATATCACGTTTTTGCACACAAAACCATTTCAAACGATACAAATATAACATGGAATACCTTAAATACCACAGTTGATCAGCGATATGTTATAAGTAACGTTTAAGTATATCGAACGACCTCACGAAAACAATCATGGTATCCAATTGTATCACGACTAGTTTATTGTCGATCAAAATGAATTATAATAAAATACACAAAAAATACTCAGCAAATATGCAGTGAACCATCTTTATGATATATACACAATAGCTCGAATTTAAGTAAATCCCGTGCTTCTATATGATCACCTTGTATTGCCTTTCAATGTTAAAAAACAGACGACAGAGTGTAAACGTTGGCAAGCGGACACTGAAGAAATCCGCGCACAGCTACGAATATATATAACACTTTATGAAAGCGACGATTCGACCGACTGTCCAATGCAGACGACAAATATATGTATGCTTATATCATACCACATTTCTTCGCCAGTAGGGGCGCTGGATAGATTCTGATTCAAATTATCTATTCGTCAATTGGTTGGAGGAAAGAAATGCATTCAACTAAACTTTTCGACCTTGAACTGAAATTTTGATATTCTTGAATAACAAATGTTGTTTACCATTAACTTACGAGTTATGTTTTTCATACGGTAATATAATCATCTGAAACAGACGAGGGTTAACACCCTTTGGTGAAGTCACTTAAGTGTATTGAACGACATATACTTACTTGTTATCTTAAATAAAACTGAGTATGCAATAACTGTGATCAAATGATAACACAACTTAATACTCACAATGCTTCATTGTAATACCAAAATTAAGTATGTGTGTGTGTATATATATATATATATATATATATATATATATATATATATATATATATATATATATATATATATATTGAGCGCGTTAACGCATGAACGTAAGACATATTTGATGACATTCTTATATTTATATGTTCTGCTGCCTGATGTTTTGTTTAAACTTAAAATATCAAGAAGTTCTGGTATAATTTGGAGAATAAATTGTTTGGGCATTCACCACCTATGAAGTGTTTGTCCATTTATAGTACAGCAAAGAAATAACTACGCGACGCCGATCGAGTCCTACAGTATGAACGGCATTGATTTATCTAGAAACACAAGGGAAATGCAAATATAAGAAAAAAAAAACACCATGTGGTTATTTCTCAACACAATGTTTACTTGCGCGTAAACTGACTTATTACATATGCAAATTTAAAACCCTTAAGCGTCCTGTATCATTTGAAAACGGGTGTGTGAATACTTTCTCAGGTATGCAAACGTCTCGGACACTTCAATGGAACGCTTAAAATGTCGTCGTTCTATTGGGTTTGTCCAAGTTGTTTTAATGGTACTATTTTTGATGCGTAGGAAGTCACGACTGACAATCATTTGACCACTGTTTTCATAAAGTAGAAACCCACTGTCTACAATGTCGACCAGGGCCGGTGATTTTTATTATTTTATCCAGGTTTAATCAGTATATTTTGTATAACTATATGTATTACGACGATGTACTCTTGTATAAGTCGAATAAATTATATATATATAACTATATGTATTACGACGATGTACTCTTGTTTAAGTCGAATAAATTGTCTGTTTTGTTCTGTCAAACTGTAACGCCAATATGCTGGGGTCCATTTCCATTGACACGTACGTATAATTGTGGCATAGCATGTTCAACCGAGAGCATATGCATTCGATTTGTATGGTTAAATTGGCAAACAGATTAACCCTTCGGCAGTTTATAAAATACTAATTTAAGATAACGGTCGATATGATATTAAAAAGTGAACAGAAAAAAACTTTACTCGGATAGGCAGTAACAGAAGTTAGAAAACATTTGTATTCAATAATTAATTAAGTAGGCGAACATAATTAGTGGATAAAGTAGGCTTACCCTTTTATGGCAGTTTCGAAAACGTCATTAAATAAGACGTTTATTTGATATTTTTTTTCTGATTACAAGAATTATTTTATACATTATGATAAAAAGTAAGTATTAACAATCAAGCACTTTTTCCCATATATAAATGTTTGTATAAGACGTGGAAGCGGACGAGAAACACTGTAAGGAGTATAGAACATGTTTCCGAAGTATGTCTCGATTGAGTCTTTATTTTCGATGGCAAACTGAATGATGCCAATTACAGATGTCATGCATATAATCTGAAAACAATATACCTTAAGAAGCATAAAACTACCAAAATAATAATTGACGGTAATGAGAAGTGTAACACTGTCGGTTGCCGACATAAGTATATGAGACATTGATATGCCTTCCATTATATAACATTATATTTCATGGTCAATAGATTTACTAAAATATATTTCATACTTTCAGCATTCTTAAAAAAATCATTCACACGCACAGTAACTGAACGGTACTGTTGGCATCGATGTATATATGTGGTTTAAACAAATAATAAATTTTACAATATTTGTTCGTATTAAAATATTACCTTCTCTATTCTCAATTTTGTCAACATTTATCAAAAGGTACACCGCACATGGTAGCGAAAAAAGGTGCCCTGTGAGGAATGTGACTCCGCGTTTGCGAAATTTGTGGTAGAGGGTTTCAAGAACGATGCCATCGTCGGGGTATACTAGACTCATAAGAAGGACACTACTCTTTGTCTTCGAGCAGGTAGGCACAAGCGGAAATTGATTCAACTCGTATGGATATCTCGTATTTTCAGAAAATTGCATCCTTGTTAACAAAGATATCCTTCGTTAAGAACAAAATGCGAAATATAAGGGGATTTTTTTCAAGTGAAAATATTTGTGCCCTGTAATTCAAAAGTTAAGGTTCGAATGCAATCACTTATTTAGCAATATAACTTCGACTCTATGAGGCGATGCCTCAGTTGTTAATCATACACCCTGTGCACATTTGAGATCTAATTCACGATAGAGTTAGGTAAAGTAGTCGTCAGGTGCTTAATAAAACATGCACTAATGTTATAAACACCTTATGCAAGAAAAACATCTCAAATAAACTTAAATAAAGTACATGTGCATAGGCCGAACAACCACTGCAATATATTAAAGCTAATTCAACGACAGACATAATTTAATAAATTGTCTAATATGTCTAATAAACAATTCGTTTGCCCGATAAACGGATGATCCAACATAAAACGTCCATGAACATAATTAGAAGGTTTAAGTGATTAAAAGGCCATCTTATCTTAAAGTGTCGGAAAATGAAAAAAAGCAAATTATCATTACTTTATAGCGACACCTTCTATTTTTCTGACAGTGAGCATTGACAGTGTCTCATTGTCATAAATGTCAATTAACAGGTTTGATCTCTCCACGACTGCTGTAAGTCGGTGTCATTGGCGATGACAGTGGTGCACTTATCATTAATGTCAATGAGACTCATGTAAGCCGGCGGCATCGATGTTGACAGTGTTGTACTGTCTTTAATGCCAATAAACAGATGCAATCATACTGAGACTGCTGTAAGTCAGTGTCATGGGTGTTGACAGTGGTACACATTATCATTTGACATGGTAATTAAAGCCAATGATGTTGTAAGCCGGAGTCATGGACGTTGGAAGTCCTGCACTTTCATTTCTGTCAATGGCCAGTTCCATTTAAACCGATACTCCTGTACGCCGGTGCAATGCTTGTTGGCCAGTTTCAATCAATCATACCAAGACTGCTGTAAGCCGCTGCCAGGGTTGTTAACAGTGGAGCACCTAACATTACTGTCAATGACTAGTTTCAATCATACCGATGCTGTTGTAAGCCGATGCCAGGGCTGTTAACAATGATGCACCTATCATTACTGTCAATGACCAGTTTCAATCATACCGAGGCTGTTGTAAGCCGCTGACAGGGTTGTTAACAGTGATGCGCTGATCATTACTGTCAATGACAGTTTCAATCATACCGAGTCTGCTGTAAGACGCTTCCAGGGTTGTTAACCGTGATGAACCTATCATTACTGTCAAAGGCATGTTATAATCATACCAACGCTGTTGTAAGCCAGTGCCAGGGTTGTGAACAATGATGCACCTATCATTACTGTCAAAGGTATGCTTCAATCATACCAACGCTGTTGTAAGCCGCTGCCAGGGTTGTTAACAGTGGTGACCTATCATTACTGTCAAAGGCATGTTTTAATCATACCGAGGCTGCTGTAAGCCGGTGCCAGGGTTGTTAACAATAGTGCACCTATCATTACTGTCAAGGGCTTGTTTCAATCATACCGAGGCTGCTGTCAGCCCGTGGCAGGGTTGTTGACAGTGGTGCACCTACCATTACTGTCAAAGGCATTTTTTAATTAAACCGAGGCTGCCGTAAGTCGGTGCCATGGTTGTTAACAGTGGTGCACCTGTCATTACTGTCAATGGCCAGTTTCAATCATACCGAGGCTGTTGTAAGCCGCTGCCAGGGCTGTTAACAGTTGTGCACCTATTATAGCTGTCAGTGGCCAGAGTCAAACATACCAAAGCTGCTGTAAGCCGCTGCAAGGGTTGCTATCAGTGGTGCACCTATCATTACGGCCAAAGGCATGTTTCAATCATACCGAGGCTGCTGTAAGCTGCTGCGAGGGTTGTTAACAGTGATGCACCAATCATTACCGTCAATGTTATGTTTCAATCATACCGAGGCTTCTGTTAGCCGCTGCCAGGGTTGCTGACAGTGGTGCACCTATCGTAACTGTCAATGACCACTTTCAATCATACAGAGGCTGTTTTAAGCCGATGCCAGGGTTGCTGACAATGGTGCACCTATCATTACTGCCAATGACCAGTTTCAATAATACCGAGGCTGTTGTAAGCCGCTGCCAGGGTTGCTGACAGTGATGCACCTATCATTACTGTCAAAGGCATGTTTCCATCATACTGAGGCTGCTGTAAGCCGCTGCCATGGATGTGGACATTGGTGCACTATCATTACTGTAAATGGCCAGTTTCATCATACCGACGCTGTTGTAAGCCGCTGCCATGGATGTTTACAGTGGTGCACCTATCATTACTGTCAATGACCAGATTCAATCAAGTCAAGACTGCTGTAAGATGCTGCCAGGGTTGTTAACAGGGATGCACTGATCATTACTGTCAATGACCAGTTTCAATTATACCGAGGCTGCTGTAAGCCGCTGCCAGGGTTGTTAACAATGGTGCACCTATCATTACTGTCAAAGGCATGTTTCAATCATACCAACGTTGTTGTAAGCCGCTGCCAGGGTTGTTAACAGTGGTGCACCTATTATTATTGTCAATGACCAGTTTCAATCAAGTCAAGAGTGCTGTAAGCCGGTGCCAGGGTTGTTAACAGTGATGCACCTATTATTACAGTCAATGAAAGTTTAAATCAAGTCAAGAGTGCTGTAAGCCGGTGCCAGGGTTGTTAACCGTGATGCACCTATCATTACTGTCAATGACCTGTTTCAATCATACCGAGGCTGCTATAAGACGCTTCCAGGGTTGTAAACCGTGATGCACCTATCATTACTGTCAAAGCCAGTACAATGGGTGTTAAAAATAGTGCACTGTCATAACTGTCAATTAACAGATTCAAGTATTCAGAGACTACCACTTTCATGCCTTTGTTTTATTCGAATCATTTTAGTTTGAGTGTGAAGTCATTAATAATAGCATCACGCTCGAAGTGAACAGTATTGTGCAATGAAATTGTAGATGTCATGAGAAACGACTCTGGTGAGGCTCAAACTTATACCCTTTTATTGTGAGAGGCGGTAACCTTTAGCAGAAGAACATTCTCGTCTTCTCTTATACCAGTTTAATGCATTTGTATCGGATTAAAAGCATATACATTGTTTTCATAATGCCAACTTTTCCAGAATTGAAATTGCTTCTGGGCCTGCAGTAGGTTTATTCAACTAAGTTTGGTGTTCGCTCTTATTTGTTGGCTAATGGCAATCGATGATTTATCCCAATTACCGTAGCTCTTTATCATACAGAGTTAATTTGATGGTGATTACAAATTGTTCCCCAAAAGCTCATCTTTCGTTTTTTTTCCTTATTGTACAACGCAATTCATTGTATTTGCTATTATGAAATATTCACAAACCAGCAAGACTGTACCATCACACGACATTCATAAACTGAGCGCATACGTGATTATCTAATCATTTCTTAACCAAGGTCAATTTATTAAAATGTGTACAGTCAAATTAAGCAAAAAGTATATAATTCAATTTTTAAAATATATTTGATTTTTTATGAAATATTTTGATCTTAAAAGTCAAGGTATCATATGACCAGTAAGATACTTAACTTAGGAAGTAAGGACTTAGGACTTAAACTAGGAAATAGCTTAACATGTTTAATAAACGCCGCCCCAGACAGAAATGCTTACCCATGCAAATTGGCACGATATCGACTCTATATATGAATGCATACCCATTTATCAGTGTAGGTTTATTTCACTATCAATAGAAGTCGGACGCAGCTAGAGTATATTGGTCTTGTCAGGTAGTGGGGCATTGTTCTCATAATAACCACGTCCAGGTTGAAGCACCCTTTTTAACGCGCGTTTGGGACAAAACCTTTTTAACATTTCTGCATTCTTAATTGCTGGGCGGGGAATCGAAACTCGAGAGTCAAGTGTCATACCACTAGACTACGGATCTGCACAATCACTTGTGATAACGAGCTATTTGCAGTCTTTATTAATAGGCATGCCATGTTAATAAAATCAACACCATACAAAGGAAATGTGCAAAGGAAACGAATTAAGCCAAATATAGTGTAAAAATGAAATTACCTGAAGAAAATAAAGCTACTGCTTTGTAAACAAGGCGTTCGTTCGATTATTACATGAAGTACTATAAGCTTCTTTAATTTATGAAATAACAGTCTTTTGAAACTTATAGAATAGTATATCTTTTTCAGATACAAAACAGTTTCTGAATATCGTACTAAAGTAAAGGTGTCAAGCTGTCTCATCTGATATTGAAGTGTCAGTTTAAAAATATAGTTTATACTTTGAGCACGCACAAAGTATATACAAGCCTGCAAACGAGCGATCTTTTATATTATTATGCCTCCTTCGAAAAATATTGGACATATATAAGCTAGCAAGTTTTGGTCAACCAGTCGGTTGGTAGACACATGTCTTGTTCTTTAATGACTAAAGAAAGGTTATATGTTTTAGTTTTTAGTTTATTTCCAAATACATCTAGACGAAAATGCCCATGCGTATACATAATATGATTACGAAACATGTTTCTAAACATAGTCAAGGTCCAATACATTCATATAAGCAACTGATCAACATTATAAATATATCAAATCATGCGACCAAATGATATATCATCAATAAACTTACATTTAAGCGTGAAGTAGTTAATGTTAACAAATAAAATTACCCGTAATACAATAAATATCTTTCTCTTAGTTCCATTGCCTTATACACATAAATGACAAGGTTTCTGTTTACAGTTACATTTTGCGATTTAAATAATTTAATACATTTAGGTATATTCGGTGCAGTATAATAATATGTTTTCAGGTATTGCTTTCTTAGTTCTTTATACAGTTGACATTCAAAAATAAAATGAAATTCGTCTTCAAGTAAATTACATGCAAGACATTTTCTATCACAGTGTGGTATTGCTACTGGTTTGTGCCATCTACCGGTTTCTATTTCTAATTTATGTGCAGATACTCTTATTCTCGTTAAAGCAGACCTATATTTTACTATATTAACATTTGACAAATAAGATTGAAGTTTAAAATCTGCAAACAATATGTATGATCTAGCTCTAGTAGAATTATTTAACTCGGATATCCACGTTTGTATAAATATATCAGTTATTCGTTGTTTGACTGTAGACATAAATAAGTTAACATCTCCAACACCTTGGTACATCCAAACATGATTAAAGCCTAAGGTTTGGAGTAAATGCCTCACCAAAAAAGCCCATGATTTAAAATTTGGAGTATCATATAAATCACAATACATTTGATCATACACTATCCTAACGTATCTAATAGTCTCCATTTGAATAATTTTCATCCAATATCGTATTACACTTGTACAACGTTTAGCTAACAATGTTGTTCTACCAAGCTCTCCATATACAAAATTGTTTTGACTCTGTGTTCTAACACATAATAAATCCTTACAAAATCTCAGGTGTACTCTTTCTAATTGTATACTATTTTGTAGTCCCCATACTTCCGAACCATAGCTTAATATTGGAAAAATGAGTTTATCAAACAGGTCTAATCTGTGCTTAATTGACAGAGTAGGATATTTAGTTAAACAACTTTTTAGTTTAAAAATCGCTTTAAGAGCCTGTCCTGATAAAGTATCAAACGTGGTAGAAAATGCAGTGTTCGAAATTCGCGGTAGCCCGATAGCCCGAGGCTACCAAATTTCAGCTGGGGCTACCGATTTTCCACAGAAACTAGCCCGACCGGGCTACCGTTTTTTCCTTGTGATTTTTAAAAAAAAAACTGCCAATTAAACGTGTTACGCATCGTGTTTTTTTATACGCAAAGCCTTATTATTCAAGAATGCGTCCTTCAAGGCGACTGGAGTGACAACGGCGTAGTCGGATTCGCCGAAATTTACGATGATAAAAAAGCTAATTGCTCTGCTATTCAGGGCTCAAGCAATGCGCTCAATGTTTGTTTATTTAATCAATGAATATAAGCACATGTCAAAATTAATTAACGCCCAAAGTGACAAGTAATTATCGATCAGTTTCTAACCAGTAACTGCGTCTAATAGCAGCAGTCAAACTCTATGACGTCATTTAAACTCCGCCCATTATGTAAATTAACGGATAAAGTCGGCAGTTTTTGACAACAATGATGGCTATGAAAATCAACAATGCTAAAATAGCAATATCAACATTGATATTTTATTTATTTCATTTAAATATATTTTATTTATTAGCTAAAATAAAAAGAAAGATATTTAAGTTTTTAATGCGAACAGAACATAATCATTCTACAAAAGTTGTCTGAAATGCGGAGGAAACAGGTGCCCGCTTACTTCCTGACAAATTTAATCAAAATGAAAGGAGAACTGTCGGATATAGTTAACTCGTTGTCTGTGTACAGTACAGTAGGGTTCTACATGTTGTATTTTATACCTTTGAATAGCTTTGCCATTAATTTTTAAAGAACAATTATAGGAATATTGGCAATATGAACATCCATATATTTTTGTTGTTACTTCTGAAACTTGAAAGTGAAACTGAAAGTTGAAAAGAGAAAAATGTCATTGCACAATCGCTGGTACATATCGGATTTGACAAGGATGCATTGGATAACATAACTTACAGTACATGCATAACTCTTTCCATTAAATAAATGATATGTTCAGAAAATATTTTTTCTCTTTTTTTCTCGTAATACCTTTTTGAAAACTTTATTAGTTACTGAACTTTTGATGACTACACTGATATAAGTATGACTATAATTTATTATTGACACATTGTTCAGATTGAGGAGCATTTTTTGAAACTGTATGAGCATGCTAGATTAGATGATGATTAGACTCGTTGCGGAATCGTAATAAAACTTCCAAAAATTATTCCGAACGAGTGAAATTTCTAAGTGTTTAAGTTTGGGCTAGTGATATTGGTTTCGGGCTAGTAAAATTTCCTATCTGGTAGCCCGAATGGGCTAGTGGATTCAAAGCCGAATTTCATACACTGAAAATGACCCTCCAGGTGTAAAAACAATACCCAGATAAGTAAATTTATTCACTATTTCCAACTCCTGACCATTATATAAAACTCTTAAATTTCTTCTCAGTCTTCCTCCTTTTTTAAAAATCAAAACTTTTGTTTTCACAGAATTTACACTTAACTTCCATCTATCACAATAAGCTTCTAATAATACTAACCCTTTCTGTAGTCCTACCTCTGACTCAGAAAAAATAACAATATCATCAGCATACAATAACAAGAACAACTTAAGAACACCCATATCAACGCCACTAAAATCATTTGTAATCAAGTATTCTTCAATATCATTTAAATACATGGAAAATAAGAAAGGAGATAACGATTCCCCTTGACGTACACCAAGAAAACTATCAAAATCCTCACTGATAACATTATCACACTTAACACGTGATTTAACACTTGTATACATAGATCTTACTATATCTAACATTTTGCCTCTCATTCCAAGCTTTATAAGTTTAAACCACATGATGTCTCTCACAACATAATCAAATGCTTTAGTAAAGTCAATAAACGCTGTATATAATTTTTTGTTATTGCTCAACAATCGTGAAATAATACCGTATAGGACAAATATATTATCAACTGTGCCCATATTCTTTCTAAATCCAGCTTGTGCTTCTATGTATACATGGTATTTTTCAGCCCACTCATTTAATCTCTCATTTAAAACTTTTGTAAACAATTTACCAAAGGTACTTAACAATGTTATCCCTCTATAATTACTAGTATTGTTGACATCACCCTTTTTATGAAGGGGTATAATATATCCCTCAGACCACTTTTCTGGGAAATAACTCATATCAAACAATTTATTGAATAAATTACATATAACATTTGTAAATTGTTCATTCATTGAACCATATTTGAAAAAATCATTCAGAAAATAATCAGGTCCAGCAGCCTTTCCATTATTTAGTTTTCTACATGCTTTTTTTATTTCATCTACTTGTATTGGAACATTCAATTCATTAAACATAACATCTATTTCACCATTCAAGTACCTTTCATTGAAATATAAAATGTCTTCATCTGGTTGAAAATATTGTGAATCTGGATCATTTATTGACTTAAAGTAATCTAAAAATTCATCTGATGTCAATGAACATGATTTCTTTACCACAGAGCCCTTAAGCAATCTCCAATACATTTTTGCATTTTTGAGTCTAGCTGTTTCTAACATTTTGGTTTTATTTTTATCATATAAAAATTTCTTTTTCCTGATAGTATTTTTATAGTCCCTTCTAGCATGTATGGTTGTAGATGACCTGTAGATGACCGTTAATGAGTTTGGGATCGGCAGGTCAAAGATCGAGATCGCGTTGTGAATAGTTTTTTAAGGTCGATGCAGTTCCAACAGACTGATTCCCTTGGTCAGTACCAGCTCTTGATTGCTTTTGGAATCAATAAGTGAAAGGTCAAGGTAAAAAGTCTTATGAAATCTTGATCAGCACTTAAAATGAAAGTGGTTTTATCTTGGACCATAAGCCTCCACTGGTATTTTGGCCTTGACCAGTACATTTTCCCTATTGTTGTTGGGTTCACGAGGTCAAACGTCATGCAACTGTACTGGAAGTTGTCGCATGGACAGTAAATAACCAAAACTGTACTGATAGTTGCCACATTAACAAAAAGGCCCCAACTGTACTGTTAGTTGTCACTTGAACAAATAAAAAACACAACTGTTAAAGTGGTCAGTAAGTCAATAGTCAAGATCGCAGCAATGGCTTTAAAAAGACACCCCTTGTCCGCACAATAGCCCGAAACTATTCGACCTAGCTCCATGAAAATTTATTCGATAAAATTTCTTTCTGAAGGGGTCAGTCGGTAAAAGGTGAAACATTATTATTATTAATTATAGATCATGCTTCTGAAAAGGCGGCGTTTAAGGGGTATGAAAAAGTCTTGTCATAGAAAGCAGTTGCAAATCCAATTTTTTTGGTACTCAAAAGCAAAGATTCGAAAGAGAATGAAAATAATAATTGTACGTATTGACGGTTGAACAGTTAGTTCAGGTTAATATTTATACGTAAAAGTAGATTATAGCATTACGATATTTAGTAATCAATAGTGAACATTTACGACCCGTTTCAATGCCGTCAGGTAAGTAATGAAACCATGCAATCGTGACATGCACTCTTTAAGGGACTCGCTCATGATTTTTGACCAAAAAAAATAACATGAGTTTTCCCGGTTATGCATCTAACAACACTTATACTTATTTTACTCTTTGGTACTGAAATTGTAGAAAAAATACAATGAAAGTATTAAAAATATTATAATTGAAAAAAGGTTAACTGACGCCCTCGCCACTCGGACACAAGAATTTATAAGTATCTGGCGGATATTTTAAACTTTATTGAATACATTGGTAGCATTACGTTATTATGTCTCCAAAGACCATTTTTGAGCAAGTATCAATATCAATATTTGTGGATGGGTTCCTGCTGTTAGTATTTTAGTTTAAATAATTTGCCGGACTTTTTTCATAAATATTTAATTTCTCTAAAAAGTGCATTTGATATATCATGAAAGTTTAACATGACAGTGTATTGACATAAAGACATTTTAAAATAACCACAGATCAATAAACAAACAAATTTTAACTTAAAACAAGTAACCATGACGAATAACAATGTGATAAACTCATTATTCTACCACGAATATTTCGATCACTAAAATGTTTAATAAAAGTGCTTAACTCAATCAAAGATACATCATTGCAGTTGTTTTCAATTGAAACTAGATATGGAATAGATCGAGTACCAATCTTTTCAGACGAAATTGTGTGTTTGTAATTTTTTTTCGTCATATTTTGCGATACAATTTATTAATTTACACATGTATCGCACGTTCGAATGATTCTGTAAAGATATACGTGCATCTGTTTTAAGTTTCTTGTATTTCCAACCCTACTGGATTTTATACTTCCGTTCCATATGTGTTACTTCTCCATGGAGTTAGTGTTTTTTAGACTGTCGGCTGCAAGCCGACAGTCTTTAGAGAGCGGTATTTCAGAAACGCGACTAGTCGCCTGACACGACATATTGAACATGAATATATTAATACACACCACCTGCGTAGCAACAGAACTACTTACGTGAATGTGGGGCGTCAAGTACCTGCTTATGTGTATTTAACGCGTTATTGCCTTTTTTATGACAAACATTGCGTGTTACTCTTAGTATAGCTGTACCGTTGCAATTTGGTGAGTTTTATTGAACAAAATAATGAAAATTAATGAAAGCATAGCATTTACATACGAAGTCATTTTACCCTACAACCAATAGTAAGCTACACCACATGTTTGCACCCCGTGTGACGTCACACATATCCCAGCATTCAAGACTGACCCGGCAAACCCCGGCAAAGAACTTATTTTATGAATGAAAGCTATTAAGAAATAAATCATACGCGGTTAAAGAGTTCATGTCATGTAATATTTTGTGAAATAGCTTTTATGTTTCAAATTATTTTTTTCAGCAGCAATCGAACTAGTATATTTGTTTGAGTAAATTATTTGGATTATATCTATCACAGTATGTCAACGTTATGCCTATTGTTATTTTGGACTATAGGGTGTAGTTTAAAAAGTCATTCACAATATGGCGGCGATTATGCGGAAATGAAATTGAATGTTACTTCGAATACGTTCTTCTACAAAATAACCGACCTGTATTTAGTGCTATTGCTTTAACATCAATCGAAGCAAAAATGGCATTTATTTATGTGTTTAAAAATGTTAAATTTAGATGGAGACAATCCAGAAATGAGCTGCCAGGAAGCGATCGATTTCGGACACGAAGGTACATGTACATTAGTCTGAAATAATAGACGTGTTATACGGGATTCTTCCAATCCCTAACGTCTAAACGGTTTTGTGCAAAAAGCGGGGGTGTCTGAAAAATATTGAAATTGTATTAAGTGAAGTATTTTATGGTTGAAATGGATAATAAAGTAAAGATTTAAATTCATATTTTACCATGGAAGTGCAAAGCTATTTTGCAAAAAAACAAGCATTTAATGCATCAAAACACATTATTTACCTTTTCATTAAAAGGAAAGTTGACTGACGCAGACAACGATTATGCCAAGTGGAACAACTTGACCTCATCGTAATAATTCGGCCACCTCCGAATATATATATATATGGCAAATCCTTCACTACAACATCTTCATGTTACTTTCAATTCAGAGTTGATTATTCACTAAAATTATTTCGCATTTTTAATTATTGTTTAACCTGAAACGTCTCAACCATCAAAAAAGAACCTATAATTATGCTTCAATAGTCTAAAAAAATAGACGTGTTATATGGGATTCTTCCAATCCCTTACGTCTAATCGGGTTTGTGCAAAACAGGGTGGGGGTTGAAAGATATTGAAATCGTAGTTCGATAAGTATTATATGTTTGAAATAGATATTAAAGGTTTATATTCGTATTTTAGTTATTACCATGTAAGTGCAAAGATTTTTTTTCACAAAACAAGCATTTAATGCATTTAAACACAACCATTTTACATCTATGTAAATCTATGCACCGCAGCCTTGCAGGTGATCTTCATGTATAACAGTTTATATCATTATGTTTTGACAGTATGAAATGAAGTAAAACACTCATCAAACTCATAATAATTCGTCAGCTTTTATTTTTTGCGTACATAACTCATATTTTAGATATATATAATTATCTGACCCGGAATCCCAATCGGAATAGCTACCCACTTTTGGTCCAAAAAAATTGTATGTGAAGGATATGCCATTTCAAAATTTGTAAAAAGATCAGTTAAGTTACTATTATTTGGACTAGTGCTTCAAGTGTTTGATTTATTGTCTCTATAATGTATAATGCACCTGTCAATTGTAGAGCCAAGCTGGGAGTTGCCTAAAAATCGGTTACCCGGTTAGCTCAGTTTGACAGATCTCCATGCAAGTGTTCACATGGTCGTGGGTTCAAGCACCATACAAGTAGCATCTTTTCTCAAAGGTTTACTTTAGAACCCATCATCCAGGAGTAAACAATTATGATTTTTTTATTAAATATTACAGACCATGTTCTTTTGTAAACTTTCAGATTGAGAAGTGCCTGGATACAAGGCTAGTATTGTTAACATCATCTGATACAATCAACTGGAACAAAGCTGAAATGGCTGCCTGACCTGACTTAAAAATTGGATGGCATTACATCAGACTAGAAGATTACAAGTATTGAGGTGGACAAAATGAAACCTGAGCCTACCAAAGCTGACAGATTGCACGAGAAACACATAAATGCAGGCATTTACTGAGATATTGTAATTATTTTTTGAAACTTCTCATTCATTTAGGAAGTTCAGTTGAAACAGAGTTGGCAAAAAAAAGAACAAAGGTATATACATTTTGAATTCTAATTCAAATGAGAACTTTACTGGCCAGCACAGAATGGTAAAATGCTAGTCTACCAATATAAATGTGCCTGGTTCGAATCAGTAAAGCTGATGAATGTACTGGTTGTGTAGCCATATGTTTAAGCTGCACTCTCACAGATTGTCTGTTTTACCAACTCTTTTTTTATTTCTTGGTCTTGTAATGAATTATTTTTTGCGAATTTCTGAACACTGGACATAACAGACAAATGGAAAAAGTGGATCGCTGCTTTCTTATATTAATTCAGTCAAAAAAGGCAACTGAAAATATTGGAACGCTGTTTTCTTATTTTAATACGGTCAAAAGATGATGTTCTGTGCCAAAAATCTCATTATTAGTAAAGTGTTAGTAATGCTTTTAACCTTAAAACCAATAGTTACAAATGTAAATATAAAAAACATGATCTTATCTTTTGTCAGCAGTCTTATTTCATCAATTTTCATACTGCTTTTCATTAGCTTATCCAAGCCAAAAAGTAAAAGAAGTTGTCAAAACCTTCAATCTGTGACTGAGAGTGCAGCACTCTTACAGATTGAACGTTTTGACTACTTTATTTATTTTTTGTCTTGGAACGGGCCAATTTATGTGAAAATGCATGTTAACCATTCATATAAGATTGCTGACAATAAATTTGTCAGAAAATGTTTATATTTAAGTTCAAAATGTTTTATGCATTTTTGTTAAACCGTTAGTAACGCTTTAAGCCATAAAACCTTTGTTTTCGACCTGAAATATGGAAGTCTGCAATCTAATATTTTGTCAGTAGTCTTATATCACTGGTTTGCAGATATTTTATTAAAAAAATAGGTCATTCCAAGACAAAAAATACAAAAGTTGTAAAAACAGTAAATCTGTGAGAGTGCAGCTTTAAGTGACTAAATGTTTTGATTTGGCTCAATTTTCACCTTAAATCTTATAGTTTTGTGGCATCTTTTTAAACAACATTACATGTGCATATGTATATATTTGTTCTTAAATTTGTAATTTAGATTGGAAGATTCATTCTCTGGAAAGTAGAAAAAGGCATGTTACATACTGTTATCACTGCCATGACAGAAACCATATTGAGGAGCTGGTCCACCTGTAGGAAGAATTGCGCTATTGGTTGGAGCAGCACTATTTCCCAGCCATACACCAGCACTTAGTTTGTCATAGGGAGCATTTCTGAGCAGTTATGGAGACCACTAACTATGCAGGTATGTCATAATCAAAATCTTAGTTTATATATTTTTTTTATAATTTAGCATCTGTTGAGAAGAAATTTATTTCTAGATTGAAGGCACACACTATAGATTGATGCCCAAAAATATATTTCTTATTTTAATGCATTATCATGTCTAACTCATTTGACTTAAATGATCAAAGCAAAAGAAATGCAAATGATTAATCTGCAGATATACAAATGTAAGCTTTTTTAACTGGGGAAATTGTTGCCACTTGTCTATTAATTAAAGAACACATTTATAATTAATAATGTTTAATCTGTACACAAATCATATGCCTTCTTTGTTTTAACCATCAATGTCAAAGAGTCCAGCATGATAATGCATTAAATTGAAAAAAAATGCATTAATTTATAGGAACCCTTTAAAACAAAGACATTTCCTAAATCCAATAAAAAATAATTGAATATTGATGCAGAGTTCAGTTAGAATATAATATAACTTTTTTTGCAGTTGTTGCAGTGAAACTTGCACCAGTGTGTTTTCTGTGGAGATAAAGAGATAGTGTCCAGCAATGAAGACCCAACTCAAGATCTGACCTTGTAAGGCCAATATGAAATAACTGTGTGGGAAAATGGGAAAAACCTGCAGTCAGGAATGCACGGAAATCATCAAAAGAACAGTGTTAAATTAATCTTGAATAACTTGGCATTTATTTTGTTTGACATATTTATTCATGGTGCAGTGAAAACATTCTTTTTTTCTCATGGTTATTTAAATTTAGAATTGATCGGAGGGAACATCACTATGTAATTTCATGTTCATAGTCAGATCAAAACCCATGTACATGCCCAAATGAGCATTCGAAAATATCAAAATGGTACTTGTTGTATGTAGTGTAAGTTAATTAACATAATAAACAAAAATATTTAATCAATTTCAATTTATTATGCCCCTTTCAAAGAAGAGGAGTATATTGCTTTGCACATGTTGGCCACTACGTCCCGTCTGTCTGACAGTAGGCCAAAGCTTTTCTGGGTGATAACTCTACAATTCCTAGACCTATTGTCAAACTTGACATGAAAGTTTGGTTTAACCAGTAGATGACCCCTTTTGATTTTAGGGGTAATATGGTCAAAGGTCACAGTGACCTTGAACAGGAAGGTGTCAAACCATACATCTGACTGATAAGTTGACAATGCCTGCACCTATGGCCCTCAAACTCAACATGGAGGCTAAGTCTGACTATTAGAAGATCCTATTGATTTTAGAGGTCATTGGGTCAAAAGTCAAGGTCACAGTGACCTTGAATGCTTAAAGGTTGTACTAATAATGACTGGACAAAGCCTGCACCCATGGCCCTTAAACAACTTGACTTTGGGGTTGGGCCTGATCAGTAGGTGAGCCCTATTGATTTGTCACAGACCATTGAACGCAAAAAGCTTGCCTGTGTGACAACTCGACAAAGTCTGCACCCATGGCCTTCAAACTTGAAATTTAGGTTTGGGGTGACCAGCAGATGACCCCTTCGGATTTGGAGGTCAAGGTCACATCTCCAATATTGGTCATTAAAACTATGTCATTTACTTATTCCCTGCTGCTAAGAGGATACATGTTTATCAGCAAATATCATCCGTCATCTGAATATGAGTGAAAACTGTACCAACTACCCTCATACATAGCATAATCTTAAAACTGCATCAAAGGCATCTTTTGTCAATGAAAAACCAGCTGTCATTTCGGTCCATGCATATTTCATTCAATTGTCCAGATATTCTTGACAACATGGCGCTAATTAATGCTGCAGGTTTGAAATTTAAGACATTAGTTTTTTAGCTCACCTGTCACGTAGTGACAAGGTGAGCTTTTGTGATCACTCTTCGTCCGTCGTCCGTCCGTCCGTCCGTCCGTTCACAATTGCTTGTGAACACAATAGAGGTCACAATTTTGACCTAATCTTTATGAAACTTGGTCAGACTGATCATCTCTATAAAATCTAGGTCAAGTTCGATATTGGGTCATCTGGGGTCAAAAACTAGGTCACTAGGTCAAGTAGTAGAAAAACCTTGTGAACACAATAGAGGTCACAATTTTAGCCTAATCTCAATGCAACTTGGTCAAAATGGTCATCTCTATAAAATCTAGGTCAAGTTCGATATTGGGTCATCCGCGGGCAATAATTAGGTCACTAGGTCAATTAGTAGAAAAACCTTGTGAACACAATAGAGGTCACAATTTTAGCCTAATCTCAATGCAACTTGGTCAGAATGATCATCTCTATAAAATGTAGGTCAAGTTCGATATTGGGTCATCCGCGGTCAACAACTAGGTCACTAGGTCAATTAGTACAAAAACCTTGTGAACACAATAGAGGTCACAATTTTAGCCTAATCTCAATGCAACTTGGTCAGAATAATCATCTCTATAAAATCTAGGTCAAGTTCGATATTGGGTCATCCGCAGTCAATAACTAGGTCACTAGGTCAATTATTAGAAAAACCTTGTGAACACAACAGAGGTCACAATTTTGACCTAATCTTTATGAAACTTGGTCAGACTGATCATCTCTATGAAATCTAGGTCAAGTTCGATATTGGGTCATCTGGGGTCAAAAACTAGGTCAGTAGGTCAATTAGTAGAAATACCTTGTGAACACATTAGAGGTCACAATTTTAGCCTAATCTCAATGCAACTTGGTCAGAATGATCATCTCTATTAAATGTAGGTCAAGTTCGATATTGGGTCATCCGCGGTCAATAACTAGGTCACTAGGTCAATTAGTAGAAAAACCTTGTGAACACAATAGAGGTCACAATTTTAGCCTAATCTCAATGCAAATTGGTCAGAATGATCATCGCTGTAAAATGTAGGTCAAGTTTGATATTGGGTCATTCACGGTCAATAACTAGGTCACTAGGTCAATTAGTACAAAAACCTTGTGAACACAATAGAGGTCACAATTTTAGCCTAATCTCAATGCAACTTGGTCAGAATGATCATCTCTATAAAATCTAGGTCAAGTTCGATATTGGGTCATCCGCGGTCAATAACTAGGTTACTAGGTCAATTAGTACAAAAACCTTGTGAACACAATAGAGGTCACAATTTTAGGCTAATCTTAATGCAACTTGGTCAGAATGATCATCTCTATAAAATCTGGGTCAAGTTCGATATTGGGTCATACGCAGTCAATAACTAGGTCACTAGGTCAATTATTAGAAAAACCTTGTGAACAAAATAGAGGTCACAATTTTAGCCTTATCTTAATGAAACTTGGTCAGAATGATCATCTTAACATAAGCTAGGTCAAATTCCATATTGGGTCAACCCAGGTCAAAAACTAGGTCACTAGGTCAATTAGTAGAAAAACCTTGTGAACACAATAGAGGTCACAATTTTAGCCTAATCTCAATGCAACTTGGTCAGAATGATCATCTCTATAAAATGTAGGTCAAGTTCGATATTGGGTCATCCGCGGTCAATAACTAGGTCACTAGGTCAATTATTAGAAAAACCTTGTGAACACAACAGAGGTCACAATTTTGACCTAATCTTTATGAAACTTGGTCAGACTGATCATCTATATGAAATCTAGGTCAAGTTCGATATTGGGTCATCTGGGGTCAAAAACTAGGTCAGTAGGTCAATTAGTAGAAATACCTTGTGAACACATTAGAGGTCACAATTTTAGCCTAATCTCAATGCAACTTGGTCAGAATGATCATCTCTATAAAATTTAGGTCAAGTTCGATATTGGGTCATCCGCGGTCAATAACTAGGTCACTAGGTCAATTAGTAGAAAAACCTTGTGAACACAATAGAGGTCACAATTTTAGCCTAATCTTAATGCAACTTGGTCAGAATGATCATCGCTATAAAATGTAGGTCAAGTTTGATATTGGGTCATTCACGGTCAATAACTAGGTCACTAGGTCAATTAGAACAAAAACCTTGTGAACACAATAGAGGTCACAATTTTAGCCTAATCTCAATGCAACTTGGTCAGGGATGTTCCTTGCATGAAACTCTACCAAAGTTGTTCAAAGACATGGATTCCATGTGAAACTCTGGTTGCCATGGTAACCGATAAGAAAAACTTAAAAAAATTTCTCCTCCAAAACCACAAGGCCTAGAGCTTTGATATTTGATATGTAGCATCACCTAATGGACCTCTACCAAGATTGTTCAAATTATGCCCCTGGGGTCAAAAATGACCCCGCCCCGGGTCACGTGGTTTACATAGACTTAGATATGGAAAACTTAACAAATCTTCTCCAAAACTAGAAGTCCTAGGGCTTTGATATTTGGCATGTATAATTACTTTATGGACATCTACCAAGATTGTTCTAATTATGCCTCTGGAGTGATAAGAGGCCCTGCCCGGGGGTCGCAAGTTTTACATAGGCTTATTTAGTGAAAACTTAAAATCTTGTCTAAAACCACAAGGCCTAGGCATTTGATATATGGTATGTAGCTTTACCTTGTGGTTCTCTACCGAGATTATTCAAATTATGCCCCTGAAGTGATAAGAGGCCCCACCTAGGGGGTCACAAGTTTTACATAGGCTTATATAAGGAAAGTGTTTAAAAATCTTCTTGTCTGAAAATGCAAGGCCTACGCATTCAATATTTGGTATGTATCATAACCAAGTGGTCCTCTACCAAGATTGTTCAATTTATGCCCCTGGGGATTCAATTTATGCCCCTGGGGAGAAGAGGCCCTATCCTGGGGGGAGTCACAAGTTTTGCATAGGCTTATATAGAACAAAAAACTTCTTGTCTAAACCAACAAGACATTGGCATTTTATATGTGGCATAACCTAGTGGCCCGCTACCAAGATTGTTCAACTTGTGCACCTGTGGTGAAAAGAGGCCTCACCCTGGGTGTCACAAGTTTTACATAGGCTTATATAGGAAAAAACTTTAAAATTTTCTTGTCTGAAGCCACAAGGACTAGGTCTTAAATATTTGGTTTGAAGCATTGCCTACTGATAGGGTCATGTGGGGTAAAAAACTAGGTCAGTGGGACAAATAAAAGAGTGGCCTCTAGTGGCCATACTTTTCATTGGATCTTTATGATAATAGGTCAGAATGTTCACTTTATTTAGCAAAGCTACAGGTGAGCGATACAGGGCCATCATGGCCCTCTTGTTTTCTTCAGCACCATGCAGATTTATTAACACTTTTATAATAAAAACAAACTAGAAAACAAATTTTAAAGATATTAGTTTTTTTCATGGTATGATGCCACAGCACCATGCAGATTTGTTTTCACTTTTATATCAAAGAAAGTAACTCGAACACAAATTTTGTAGATATGTGGACTCTGTTGATAGAAGTTCTGGGAGGCATTTTTAGGCTTGAAAGAGCATCATTTTAAAGTTATATTTTTATTATGTCCCTTGAATCTTGGGTATAGTTTGTATTGTATTTGCATTTTAAAGACATTGGCTTCAACAGACCCTAATGAAATGAAGGAATGTAATTGCTTACTGAAACTGTTATAAGCGACGTCATAAATTGAAGCAATTTTAACATAATGAATATGCATTTAACTAATTTAAAGTGGTTCAAAATAGGAAATTTGAATTAAGAATCTTGTAGGCCATTGGATACATGATTAAGTAGGGCCAATATATTTGTGCTTACTATAATCACATTTATCCTTCTTCATCTACCTTAAAGAGTGTTCATCATTTGTATGAAATCATTTGATCACGTTTCATTTGAAAGAACTTTGCGGTAGTGTTTGCTTGCTTCAGTTACGTCACCGACAGTCTTGCAGCGCTTTCAGCGCTTTGATTATGGTCGGAGGGGGAGTAATTATGAAATGGCAATTTACACAGTGTGTGAATACCACGTGATAAATTGCGTCATAAATGCTACGTCGGGAGGCAATATTTTGCTTCGAATGAAGACCTTAAACAAAGATAACCACTATTTCTTCACCATTCTACGCAGTCTATGGCGCTTACGGAGCCCCGCCTTCGGTATTTTACCAGAGTTTGATTGAGAGTTTAGTTTCTTAAAACATTTCGACAACCCTTTTCACAATACGGCCGTCTGACGAAGCACGGTCAAAACATTACTTTGGAAACAGGTTTGTCGAAGTGTTTGATGAAACTAATCACCTTATCAAACTTTGGTAATAAAACAAAGGCGGGGCTCTTTAAGCGACATAGACTGCCTTTTGTTTTATTTAAAATGGTGTAGTAAAAGAAAAGTTATCGTTGATTTAAGTCTTCATTTAAAGCAAAAGATTGCCTTCCGACGTAGCATATATGACGTAATTTATCACGTGGTATACACAGACTGTTACAGTATGTCGCAGCATTACTAGAAATACTGTTTATCAATAATAAAATATATACTTTATTCATGATAATTTGGTTCAATTGAGAATTTCAAAGACTTTTTCCAGACTTATTGGTTTCGGTAAAAACATTATCACTGTAAACGAGTCGCTGCTGTATTTACGTTTGAATATCAAACATCGGAAACACGCGGAGTTATTTTTGAAAAAGGACATAATAATCGCACACCTTGATTGGTCGAACTAGGGTCTTTATAAAACCTGCAATGGAACACGAAACAGAACAAAAAGGAACCACAAAAGCGGGGCGGTCGGGACCGATATTGACGTTTAGGTATCTTCATTCCCTTCTTGACGCGTAGGGACCAATTTTTCTGTGTAGGGTTTGCTCATACCTACGTGGCGCAAGTTCTGGTGTGCCTGGGACGTTATTCGGTCACCGGTTTCTAAAACAGCACAGTGCGCCCAAAACCGTAGGTTTTCAGCGGTTTTGCCATACCTTACAATGTGAAAGTGAAATTGACACAACAAAGCACATGTTTATCATATTTTTTCCCTCATCAGTAATCAAGTTAAAAAAGACCTAGCCACCGTCCGTCACTTGATTTCAACTCTCTGTTTCATGTGGTATTTTGTTCATCATTCTTGGTGCTGTACTTCTTATGAAACATTCAAAAACAAATTTAGAATCTGTGATGAAGACAACCACACATTTCGAATAATTTGCAAACAATATTAAAACAGATAATTGCGACAGGTTTTTAACAAAAAACTTAAACGCTAATATATGCCATTTCAAGTACTTTGCAGGGCAAATAATCGTAACATATCAATTAAAGGGAACAACCACAATCGTAACATTTCTTGTCACATGATTGTTTTGTCTCCCTCACAGTGATTTCTATAATAAATACTAGTATACACTTCCTAATTTTGGCATTTGCTTCATATCTACAATAGCTGAGAATGGCCAACATCGCCACTGCAAAGATAACCTTTGTTTATTTTTCTAATTAAGCTGAGGGGCATTACTCATTAATTATATGAGCCTAAGTGATGGACCTTGACTATTGGACTATTGACTTAATACTGCACTGCAAGTTTAATGGATACGCTTGCGATCTGCAGTATTTCTAACAAGATTTGAGAGAAGTGTTTCAGCTTTACTTGTTTTATGCAAACATATGAGCAAATCATAAAACATTTCACCTTTTATAGTATAACAACAATGCCATTAACAAAGTTCTGAACAATCGGCCTTATGTGTAATATCATTTTCTGCGCAGAATTGAGTACTGGTGTTTATCATGAAAACTCATAAGGACGTTCTATTGGTATGGGCTTGAACGCTCAACTATGTTTGGGTAACAGGCAAGCAGCAATACCACTCTCTCTCTTTCAAAAAGATTCACACAATGTTAGCAGCCAAGCTCTCGCCATTCTCTTTGTGCCAAATGAAAGCAGGCATGCTGTTGTGCCCATGGTGCTGACCACCATTACCAGTTCTACGTAGTATATTTTCTATTATAAATGTGACAGAAGTGTCTTAGAAATAAAAAAGTGACTGATAACTATAACAATACTAAATATCCATGTAGTATACTTCAAGAAAATTGCCTAGGAATGTCAGTGGGCAAGTATGTGAACATGTATTGAGTGTGTATTGAGCGTATATCAGACTGTGTGAGCCATATATCAATCTGTGCGAGCCGTGTCTCAGTCTGTGTGAGCCGTGTATCAGTCTGAGTGAGCTGTGTATCAGTCTGTGTGAGCCGTGTATCAGTCTGTGGGAGCCGTGTATCAGTCTGAGTGAGTCATGCATCAGTCTATGTGAGCCATGTATCAGTCTGTGTGAGCCATGTATCAGTCTGTGTGAGCCGTGTATCAGTCTGTGTGAGCCTTGTACATTTGTATCAGTCTGTGTGAGCCGTGTATCAGTCTGTGTGAGCCGTAAATTTGTCTGAGTGAGCCGTGTATCAGTCTGGTGAGTCGTGTATAAGTCTATGTGAACCATGCATCAGTCTGTGTTGGCCGTGTATCAGTCTGTGTGAGTCGTTTATCAGTCTATGTGTGCCGAATATCAGTCTGTGTGGGCCGTGTATCAGTCTGTCTGAGCCGAGTATCAGACTGTGTGAGCCATGTATCAGTCTGTGTGAGCCGTGTAACAGTCTGTGTGAGCCTTGTATCAGTCTGTGTGAGACGTGTATCAGTCTGTGTGGGCCGTATATCAGTCTGTCTGAGCCGAGTATCAGTCTACGTGAGCCGTGTATCAGTCTGTGGGAGCCGTTTATCAATCTATGTGAGCCGTGTATCAGTCTGTGTGAGCCGTGTATCAGTCTGTGTGATCCCTGTATCAGTCTGTGTGAGCCGTGTATCAGTCTGTGTGAGCCGTGAATTAGTCTATGTGAGCCGTCTTGAAGTCTGTGTAAGCCGTGTATCAGTCTGTGTGATCCCTGTATCAGTCTGTGTGAGCCGTGTATCAGTCTGTGTTAGCCGTTTATCAGTCTAAGTGAGCCGTATATCAGTCTGTGTGAGCCGTGTATCAGTCTATGTGATCCCTGTATCAGTCTGTGTGAGCCGTGTATCAGTCTGTGGGATCCCTGTATCAGTCTGTGTGAGCCGTGAATCAGTCTGTGCGATCCCTGTATCAGTCTGTGTGTGCCGTGTATCAGTCTGTGTGAGCTGTGTATCAGTCTGTGTGATCACTGTATCAGTCTGTGTGAGCCGTGTATCAGTCTATGTGAAAAGTGTATCGGACTGTGTAAGCCGTGTATTAGTCCATATGATCCGTGAATCAGTCTGAGTGAGCCCTGTATCAGTCTGTATGAGCCGTGTATCAGTCTGTGTGAGCCGTGTATCAGTCTGTGTGAGCCGTGTATCAGTCTATATGAGCCGAGTATCAGTCAGTGTAAGACCTGTATCAGTCTGTGTGAGCCGTGTATCAGTATGTGTGAGCTGTTTATCAGTCTGAGTGAGCCGTGTATCAGTTTGTGTGAACTGTTTATCAGTCTGTGAGCCGTGTATCAGTCTATTTGAAAAGTGTATCGGTCTGTGTGAGCCGTGTATCAGTATATGTGAGCCGTGTATTAATTTGTGTGAGGTGTTTATCAGTCTGTGTGAGCCGTGTATCAGTCTATTTGAGCCGTGTATCGGTCTATGTGAGCCGTGTATCAGTCTTTGTGAGCCGTGTTTCGGTCTTTGTGATCCGTGTATCAGTCTGTGTGAGCCGTGTATCAGTCAGTTTGAGCCGTGTATCAGTCTGTGTGAGCCATGCGCAAAAATACCGCAAAATGGGGTACCTCGTGCCGAAGATCGTTAAGAGCCCCGAATGTGCGGACGTTAGGACCAATTTGGCTGTGTAGGGTTTGCTCATGCTACGTTGTGCCTGGGACATTATTCGGTCACCGGTTTCTAAGGCCGCAAAGTGCGCCCAAAACCGTAGTTTTTCAGCGGTTTTGCCTTACCTTACAATGTAAAGTTAATGCCGACGATATCTCCGGAATCACAAGTGCGGGGCTGTCGGCACCGGTATTGCCGTTTAGGTATCTCCATGTCCTATGTGTCGCGACCATCGGTGCATGTCTGACGTGCCGGCGTCAACGTTTCCTTACGCGTACAACTTTCTCGTTTACGATCTAAATGGCGCGAAAATGCCGTAAAATGGCGTACCTCGTGCCGAAGATAGCTAAGCATCCCTTCACGTGCGGACGTTGCGACCAAGTTTGCTGTGTAGCGTATGCGCATACCTACGAGGCGCTATTTTCGGTGTGCCTGGGACGTTTTTCGGTCACCGGTTTTCAAGGCCGCTAAGTGCGCTCAAAACCATAGTTTTTCAGCGGTTTTGCCGTACCTTACAATGTAAAGTTAATGCCGACGATATCTCCGGAACCACAAATGCGGGGCGGTCAGGACCGGTATTGCCGTTTAGGTATTTCCATGTCCTACGTGACGCGACCATCGGTGCATCTCTGACGTGCCGGCGTCAAGATTTCCTAACGCGTGCAACTTTCTTAAATTAATTAAAGCAAACAACGTTACTTAGTTTACAACGGGGCCATGATAAACCAAAACAAAGACGACAAAATGAAGAACAAGACATCATACTAGGTTAAACACTAAATAGATTTAACTGTAAGAGAGGTGTCAAGACTTTTTAAGGCAAGTCAAGTTGTTAAATAATTTATATTTTCACCATTTCACTGTTAGAGTATGTTTAATCGTAACAAAACAAATATTAACAATTACAACACTTGAATCAGTAAGTCGTATAATGCCCGTGTGAACTGAGCTTATAATTCTATACATCTATGGTTTATACGCTATTAGATTTCGCTTTTTTAGGTTACTACACCTATTATGTTTCGTTGTCTAAATCAGAGTTTCAGTAAAAGTATAACCACATTACCATTTAAGGCATCGTCACGGGATATATTTTGGAGAACAAAAAGGGTTTAAATCACAATTTAATGAAAAAACGTAAACTCTTTACTTTTTATAGATACCAAGATCATCGTCAAGTGGTTTATTTTGGAGAACAGAATGGGAGGTAACGTCTGTGTCCGTCCGTAGAAATGTCAACTAGGAATTACCTTTCTTATTTGTTTTAAAGGTTTGTTCTTGGTTTATTATGCTAATATTTGTTTCTGTTAGATAATTAAAACATTTCTACAGAAAACGTCTATTGAATTATATAAAGAAAGGGATATAATGACGGCCCATAGGAAAATCTATATAGGGAGTATGACCATTGGTAAAATGTACGACAAAGGGGGCATATTATTATTGGTCGATCGATTTTTCTTCTTGGTTGTAATAAGGTATATTCTGAACCTTGAAATATAACTCACGGTTTATTTAGATTTACGTGCTATTTTTAAAGCTGTTTCTTACGTTCGCTAATTATTAACTAAAAGTCATTTGTCAAATGGAGTATATTCGGGGACATTTTATCAACGATCGAGTCGTACGATCGGTTTTTCGAATCCTGTATTCTTGGCTGAAATTATGAATATTCTAAAACAAATAGTTAAGTTGGATAAGAGTGAGGTTGTGCACACAAACTAGTTTAACCCCCCAGTAAATTTACATTTTACTAACCGTTCCAAGGCGGTATCTAACAATCCTTGATAAACACACCTACTGTTTTATATAGTTTATATGCAGTAAGTTGTTTGTGGAGTTTTGTGCTGTTGTTCCATGTTTCTTGCTTGTGATTTTTTGTTTCAGTATCATATGTCTTTGGCGTTTACCCAGTGCCATTAAACGGGGTTAATGTATAAACGTTTCGCTACTGACCATGTTTCTGTAGTTTCATATAAATATTAGAGATATAACTCTCGGTTTATTAAGATTGACGAGTTATTTTTAAAAATGTTTCTAACGCTTTCTAAGTGTTGACTTTTTGGCATGATCTTACGAAATTGTGTCGTATTTTCATTGAAAAGATCGCGGAAAAGTGCTCTCATTTTTCTAAATATCCAAAACACAATAAAACTTTTTTTTATTTTGTAGACATGTTAATATTGCCCTTTTTCCAAATATATTACCAAACATGTATTGTTAAGAAGATCCCTATGACATCTTAATACGACATAAATCGGCCAATTTTTTAAAGACTTAATAATATGTGTTATTTCATTTGAAAAACAACGTCACATTGCGTTAATTGATAAATTATCATTGGCAGACTTTGCTGCAAGGTTGCACTATAACCTTACATATATGTATTTTTTTATTGTCAAGCTCATTTCTGACGTTTTTTCACTTTATGGCGGTCATATTGTTTGATCGGTGCGAGGAAATGACACAAAAAATGGACATGTTGATTAAGACCAATGGAAATGACGCTATGAAGAAAACGGCAATTTACAAGTGTTAAGCATGCTTTCAAGACGGACAGGAAAGTGCTACCGACGTTCAATGGAGCAACGGCAAGGTCGAAAACTTCAAGTCATGTCGAAAACAACTCAACTGCTTGAAAAGGACCACCATATCACAATTAATGAAATTAGCGTATTAGGACGGTTTACAATATTATTTCATGATGCACTTAATATGGGAAATTTGTGTGCAAGAGAGATCCCCAAAATGCTTTCGGATATCAAAAAAGAACAGATAGTCGAATGTCAGGCGATTTGAGCTAGAAGAAGAGGCGTTTCTCAGGCGAATAGTTTAAATACAGTCGATGATACCTGGGTAAATCTATACGAGCCGGCAAACAAAGGAACAATATAAATCAGATGTTCATCGTGCTTTTGACGTCTACGGAGTGATGTTGAGTCACTCGAGTCACTCAGTTCCAAAAGGGCAAACACTGACAACGCCATTTTAATTAAAGGTATATAATATGTTTTTATCAAGAATTTATTTCTAAAACTGTATGGATATTATAAATCAATTGCTTATTAGTGTTTTGGCTGCGACCTTAATTTCTTCAAATATTTTACGTTTTCAAATCATTTGGAAGGAGAGAATAGCATATACTAGTCGCTTTTATTTTTAATAATGTTTTTCTTTATTTGTTCCCAGTTTTAGTACAATGATGCTTTTTATTATGAAACTCTATGATCACACAGTTTTAAACCTTTTAAGGCAGACACACAGTCTGCCTTAAAAGGTTTAAAACTGTGTGAAGCTTTTGGTTTCTAACGATGACTGCATCGTATCTTTGAAAAGTATTTGCATTAGGTGCTCTGAATTGTTTCCCTCCGTCTGCAGATAGAGTTGGGATCTCTAATCATTGAAGTACTTGGGGTTTACCTTTTCGTTTTTTATTATTATTTGTTTTATTGATAAGTTTCCTCAAGTTAATGCATACTTTGATAAGATTTATCTTGTGCGTTTTATCTTTATTAAGAATTGTTGGGATAAGAGTGAGGTTTGTGCACATAAACTGGTTTAACCCCCCAGTAAATTTTTATTTTACTGACCGTTCTAAGGCGGTACCTAACAATTCTTGATAAACATACCAATTATTACTAGATACCAATAATATACCTTATTACTAGATAAGGTAGATACAAATTTTTCAACAGTGTCAAACGATCTGTTTATGGTATATTTATTTCTTCTCAGGTCCATATATAAGGGACAATTACATAACAAGTGATATTCTGATTCAACCATATTGATAGTACATAGTTCACATTTTCAATCTTCTCTAATAATGTACTTGTGTCTTCATGTTCAACATCTAACGAATGGGCACTCAGTCTTAATCTTGATTAAGATATTCGACTACTTTCTTTTTCAATGGTATCGATGTATTTTTCAAATTTAATTTTTTTTTTAATTTTACATAATTTTCTAATTTGCTCTGTGAATTTACAATATCGAACCATTTTTGAACATACTGATCATGTAGCTTATGTTTGAGCAATGAAAAATATTTTTTTTTCAGAGTTAAAATTTAAGAACATATAATTAACAACCTTAACCCAACTTAGTTTAATACTAATATTTACGAATGAAATGTCGCCTACATTCTTATCATAAACAGATCTTATAAAAGAGTTTGGGGAACACATAACCTTACACCAGAATTTCATATCTTTCTCAACATAAAACAGATAGTGGGAAACGACCAAGCTCACCCAGGAATACCGCTTTAGAGGTCTGTTTTCGGACACCAAAAATGTGTTTAGAAAACTTAAGATGTAGCTTGTCAACCTCATTAAAACTATAAATTCCATAGACTAACAACTAAACGTAATAATAGGCACAACTAAAGAATCAAATGGCAACAATTTGGTTATCTAGCTTATCTCTGATAGTTTTTAGATAAGAGATTAGTGTATGCCCTTAAAGGGGCTGTACTCCGTATGATAAAATAGGGGAAAAAAAGAAAATTGTCGAAAACTGACATAAACTTGGCATCGATGTGTACAATGCATTGAAACTTACTAACTGATGTACCACATAGTTTACAATTTATTTAAGTTTAGCAGTTAGTTCGTATTTTTCCATTAAAAAAGATGACTGGGTATGTCTACCAGGTAGAATTCATTCCTTATTGGCGTGATTGGCTAGTCGGTGTTATCACGTAATATTACCGAGGTATGTGTATAGCTTAATTATGTCACCCAATTAGAGTAAGCTGTCTTAGCTCAGTGGATACGACGCTGGACTGCAATTTTTGCGACACTGGTTCGAACCCGGTCTCCGATACATTTTTTTTTTACATTTTGGTACTTTTTTTTACAATTATGATATCAAAGCGTAACACATTTTATTAGATAATTGTCCTGAGTTTCGTTACAGTTGTGCCAATCCGGTTTTCAGTCCCTTTAAGGCTTGTTCATTAAGCATTTCGGTATATTTTTTAGCATTTTTAACATTTTGCAGCTTATACCAGATAGACTAATCATATCCACAGAGCATGGTGAATGACAGTGTCAAATGCCTTTTCGTAGTCAATTTGGTTTGTAAATACATTTTGTATTACAGTATGATGAATAAAAATACAAAAAATAACAGCACTACGATTGTCTCTAAATCCAAATTGAGCATTATCAAAATTTATTTTCACTTTCGCACTAGTCATGTATACGCGTAACGTTAAAAATAATATATAAGCCATAATATTAGCAAGTGTTATGCCACAATAGTTAGAGGGATTATTTTGTATCACATTTTTTATAAATTGGAACAATAACACCTTTAGGGCCATGCATCGGGGTATACCCCTCTATCAAAATATAGTTAAAAATATGAGCAAGATATGGCAATATAAAATCTTATATCTTAATGTCAATAAAAAAAACCATCTCCAGATATATCAAAGCTTTTGTGCCTTGACATGGATGAAATTGTTTTAACTATTTCGTCAACAGTAATCGTACCATCAAGACAATCAATATTTACATTATTATCGTTACCATTGTTAATGTGGTCAGTAAAGCTATTATAATTAGGCGAACAACATATTTTAAAATGGCTTAGCAATTCTTTTACATTGACGTTGTTAATATTTGGATTCTTTTGATTGTATTTCTTTATGTACTTCCAAAACTTTCGCGAGTTCGACTTACGAAGGCACCGTAAAGAGTATCTTTCTATACTATAGTACGTATTTTAGATATACATTTATCGTGACAAGATTCATTTCTAGATTGCAAAATTAATAAGCGATTTGCTTCATTTTGATTTGTAGACAATAATCTCTTGCAGCGATAAAAAAATATCTTTGCTGTTTTACAATCATTATTAAACTAGCTAGATTTCTTTCTGGATGGTGCTTTTCTCTTTATTGTAAAAGTATTAACATGTATTTGATGAAAAATGTCATAAATAACATCTGACAATTTATCTATGCATGAGTTTAAATATATTTCGTTATTTCATAATGACTGGACAATACTTAAAAAAAAACGTATTCCCAATTAATTTCTCATTCAAATCAGTTTGCTTGTTTTCACCCCAGAATAATCTGTCAACAGTTTCATGCTCCTTTGGATGCATTATTTTTTTGAAATACAAGATGAATTCAACAGGCAATGGTCCGAACAAGGCGCTTGAAGTACTAAGAGTTAAATAATTTTCTTAAAACTACTGAAAAGGCGAATAAAGGATAAATAGAACACTGGGTATGCTATAAATATTGTGTGTGTGTGTGTGTGTGTGCGCGCGTGCGTGCGTGCGTGCGTGCGTGCCTGCGTGTGATTTGTGTTTGTGTGTTTTGTGTATGTGTGCAGGGTTAATATACATGAGACATTTTTGAGTCATACCAATTTTGTTTCCAAATTTAAATTCACACGATGTCAGGACGTTTGGACCTTTAGTGTTTTGGTTTAAGCTTGCAAAACCGTTTGTATCGTTAGATCTATTATGCAAATTGAAAAAGACGATCCAACTACTTCATATAATATTAAAATAGAAATTGACGGCAAGAAATGAATCTTATTTACAGTGCCTACCTGTTAAAGACGTCATTGATGCGGTTCGTTGGTTCTTTTACAGTAGACATCAGGATGACTGTCCGAGTTCAATGTATCACTTAGGAGATATAAAAGCGTCTCTATAATTGGACCTCTCGTATACAATGATATTAAAAATTAAAATGATGGACAAACAACGAAAATTCCGAAAAACAAGACGAACTAGAAGTGCTATTGACTTGTCACTCATCTCATCTGGACTCCTCCAATGAATTCTATGCAATAAATAACACTTTTTGGCAGTGACCATCTACTATCAATAACGTCAATCAAATATTCCACAAATAAAACAATATTACAAAATAAATGGGAAACAGAAAAAGCTTCAGCTGAATCATGGATTTTTTTTCAACAACTCTGCCATACCGACATAAACTATGATGCAACTGAAAATGATATACACCATAACTTCAACCACTAATATGAGAAACTCCTCACATAAACCCATGCCAAAATCTAAACCAAAAATTAAATAAGTACAGAAAATTCTCCAATGGTGGTACACTAAATGTGATAATGCTATAAAGTTAAGAGAAAAATGTAGGAAATTACCAAAACTACTATTAAGCATGAAAACTGGCTAATGGACAGGCTAAAAGCAAAGGAAAGCAATACAAAATTCAAGGGTTTGCACAGTTTCTGCTCGACAATAACTCACTAAAAAAGCTCTTGGACTTTTGGACTTTGTATGAAAGGTGAAAGGAAGTCCTTTGAGCGATGAACCTCAAATTAAAATTGGCGTGGAGGTAATACACAATCCCAAATATAAGGCAGACATATTAGTAAAACATAATGAAATGATCAGTAGCGATAATGAATATACACAACACTTCATTGGGATAAAAAAACGGGTCAATAAAATATGATATGATTAACGCAGAAACTCCCAGGGAAGATACTGAGTATAATGCAGATTTCAGAATGGTTAAACCCAACAGGACACTACAGGACACTAGCAAATTGTAGATGTGGCGCACTGGTAAACTTGGCATACACAATGCAATTCTTAAAACAATACAATATCTGGCAATAAACAACACTTCTAGGCCCCTTTAACAAATCCTGGTGATCAGGTTCAACACAAGACTCATGAAGAGAGGCTGTTATCATCTCTCTCCTAAAACCAAATAAGTTTGATCCCGCATCATACCAGTCAATCTATCTTACATCAACTTTCACTAAATTAATGCAAACAATGATCAAACCTAGATTATGTAACTTCATTGAAACCAAAAACCGATCAAAATTCAAATCAGGTCGCAAAGCCAATCGTTTATATTATGTGAGGGCACTCTTGTTTGACTGGAACATGATTGTAAAAGGGTAAAACATTACAACGATAACCTAGTGGAGGTATTAAATAAATCCCGGGATGTGGCAGTATTCTTGAACCTCAGCTCAGCGTTTGACAAACAATAGAGTCAATGAGCTCTAACATAACTACACAAAACAGGAATCAGGAATAAGAGGTTAAATGCTCACTTGGATAAATGCATTTATTTAACAATTTAACAGATTGAGAGGCAGATATGTATTAAACAAACTTGCGATCGCGTGCCATAAAGCTTGATTATTAATTTTGTACAAATAAATATACAACTTTAGGATGACATTGACAGATAAACGTTTAAGCGGGTCGCAGCAATTTGCAGTTCTACATACTTGCGACGTTGCTGAATCGTGAGGCCGAGACAGTCGGACGCCAAATACAGCTTGTGTTTGAGAAAATCTTGTCTCGCCATAACCGAAAAATGGACAGAGACTTAGCCATGAAACAGCAATGTATGTTGACGTACTTTGAAGACAAAGAACTTAGCGCATCAGTCTTTCTGAGGTGAATTGGGGCAATATATCGACCCATTTGAAAATGCCCAGCGGAGTATCACTATTTTGTTTTAAATTTTAAATGTTGTATGTCTATGTATTTAATATATAAAATACGTTTCCTTTTTCTCACTTAAGCACATTTGAATTCAACACATATACCATTTTCCAGTTACACGTTTAGCATTGTAAAGAAGTTAAGAGCAAAGCTGGTATCACGGATGATCGAAAAATCATAATTCACGTTGAACAGGTCCATTTTATATCCATCACTGTTTACTTTGCTCAATGATATATCGAAAAGAAACGCCGAAATAAAAAGTAATTGTTTCACTTTGATGGTATGTTCTTAAAGAGTGGTATTTCATGTTCACAATATCACTGTTTAAGCACTGTAGTGAAAACTACTTAAGTGTATCATCGTTTACAATTTAGGCAGCCGTAACTTGTATATCACAGAAGAAAAGCTAAAGACTAAAGACAACTAGATGACATACTCTGTGTAACCTCTCATACAAATAGTGATATAGTTAGGATGTAATACTATTTACGTGGAGATAGTTTCCTTCGCCCATCGAAATAATTTTGAGACTTGTATTGTTCAATAATATCGAATGACATTCATTCCAAGTAATACTCGGAGTTGGTAGTGCGCATCGTGCGGATGAAATTGCTATTAAAGGTGTGTAAGTTTCCGTGAAATTAAGGGTTTAATGTCGTAATTGGTCAATTTGCTTTAGTTATTTCCCATTCCTGATGTATGGTGTCGATTTCGGTTGTTGGACGTGAAATGTCAATTTATCCTCGGATATCAATGGATTGTTATTGGAAGTAAGTACATGTCAATTGCCACGGATGTTCGAGTTTTTGTCAGATATAAGTCCAAGGCCGTTACTGTAAATATTTCAAATCCTTGTTAACCATATGTATATCCAATTATGACCTTCATTTAGGAAAGTGCTAACATCGTAATAACAGCATACAATTACTTTGTTTAAGATCTGGCGAGCTAAGTTAAACATTTCCCGGACAAATTGCATAAAAAAATTGTATTTAAAATGATCACAAGTGTCAGATTCTTGTATCAAATTATGTTTTGGGTTATGATTAACAAAACGACCTTACTGCTTCGCATGTTTCGAAGATGAACCGAATACTATAAATTTACAAATCAATGCTATTTTTGCAGATATTGCAATAATGTTGTACCGGAATAATTTACAACAAAATATAAGGTAATTTCATGCAATTCATAAATACCATTTGCTTCAAATTTCGATTGGCAATAAAATTTTACTGGTAATTAATAGTGAATTGGCCACACACGATTTTTTCTAGAATGCTGCATATATGCACATACAGTAAATATGGTTTTGTCCAATCTGTTACATTGTCATCTTAGGGGGATTTTGAAATCCCTAGCTCTTAGGTCATTGCTACCCACAGTTGGAGTCAACGCTCATGGTATCCTGCATATGTTTAAAATGAATGTTAGCTCTTCATGTACACATATTCCGTTGTTCTGTCAGGCACCTCGGGGGCGTTCGTCACTTACATTGACAGCTCTAGTTAAGCCAGGCTAATCATGAACGTTAATGAATACAACTGTATAGAATTAAGACTTCAAGGAGGATTCTCTGCTTTTCGAAAAAAGAGACAAAAAAAATTAAATTATGAAAGATACTGTGTAGGTCAGTGCACATCATCAATGGATATGAAAACAACCGTATCGAATTAAGACTTTAAAGATAATTATCTTCTTTTTAAATACAGAGACCAAAAAGTTAAAATCATAAAATATACTGTGCATTTCAGTGTCTTGATTATACTAACAACAAGAGCGCCGCAGAACGAAAACCAACCCTCGTCTGATGTTCTGTCGAACAAGGGCACCACTCGACACTGATTAAGGCCAGAGTTACAGGACTCTACTTGCATGTGCGTATTGATTTAAAAAGGATGTGTACCTTGTTTTATTGCAATATCTTAAATGTTTATCTGAGTTGTTGTTAGCTGAGTGTTTTGCACAACGACGACGACGACGACAACGACAGCGGCACCTAGACTATGGGCATACTTCAACGTTGTTGCTCGGAAAATAAGACAAGCTTCACATGCGTCTATAGTTTTTGGGATTAAGGAAGCAGCTACAATCGCCGCATATATCATTCGGAAATGAATGAATATGAATGAATGAATGAATGAATGAATGAATGAATAAATGAATGAATGAATGAATGAATGAATGAATGAATGAATGAATGAATGAATGAATGAATGAATGAATGAATGAATGAATGAATGAATGAATGAATGAATGAATGAATGAATGAATGAATGAATGAATGAATGAATGAATGAATGAATAATCAATTTAATAAGTTTATATGTTAATAAATTAATAAATGAATAATTAAATAATTAATTAATTAATGGATGAATAAATGAATGGAAACAATTTAATAAGCATGATTGTTATCAGTTACAGATGTTGCTTGCTAGCAAGCTAATTTTAAACAGCACAAAATAGATTAATGCAAAACTATATATTTACTTCACTTTAAAGATCAAAACAAAACCAAACATATGATTGAGTATTTAACTATGACAGAGTCTCATATAATGTCTGATAAATTCCCGAGGTTCACATGATGTTTTCTTAAAGAAAAGTTTGGGAAACACCAACTCCAAACTGTATAACTGACTCAATTATATGCTAATAAGGTATATAAGTGTGCGGAGCATAGCGCTTTGCAAACGGTATCTGAGCAGGTTCCGGAATAAAATGGAGAAATGACTAGAGAATACTGAACATTTTCAAATGATATTTCAAAGGGAGAAATGAAGCTCCTGTTTTTTCAATAGATTTGATGCAAGTATTTTCAAATACAAATTATGTTGTTGAATGAAGAATCGCAGATTGGTACTCGTCCATGTTTTGTGAAATGTACATTTTTTTGTGTATCATTAGAAGCGTTTAACACTAAGATACCAAAAGCTGGAACACATCAGCAAATGTTGATATTTGCTCAAATATCGTTTTGCAAGATTACAATTTTCAAATATATGAATAGACTGCTTTGTCGTTGCGTTATTGGATAATTGAGATATCACGTGATGTGTTCAATATATGGCTAAGATGTCAAAATATGTCATGAATTTATGAAAGTCCTGATGCTTTGATGTGGATAAGGTGACACTTACATAAGAGGTATAATTTTTATTGTTTGACTAGGCCGGCACCTCACTTAAACCAACTTACTTATCCAATATATGAGTAAGCTAATTATTCAGTTTGCTCAAAATACAACAACACAAACAGTTTAAGAATTGGCAATGTATTTGGTGAACAGCTACACTGGAAAAGGCAGGGTTCGGATGCTAGAAGATTGGTTATAGCGTCTCAGTACATTTGGATCGTAACCTTGTCAATCGTGGCCACGTTCGCCCTTAAAGTCAACAACATCCATAACAACTTGTAGCTATGAAACATCATGAAACTACTGGATCGAAACTAAACGTACTTAAATTTTAAATCATAAAAGTAACAAATATGTTACTAACTAATGTCAGGCAATCAAACAGTGGAACTCTGTAAATAAATAAAAAAATATGCGTAATTAATAGAACACCTGTTTCAGCAAAATCAAACTGAAAATAGGGATGAGATGGGCGGGAAATATGATCAAAAATATATCTTTGCTTTCAGACGTTTTAAAATAACTTCTTCTTCACCAAATTTAAAACCTCGAGTGACCAGAACAGAATAGTTTTCCCCATATACCGGACAAAAAAAAACAAGGATATCATGTTACCAGTATCCCACAAAACTAATTCACCTAATTACTGAAGTACTACAAGTACTTCAACCAATCACCTCAAATCTATAAAGATTATATTTTTCAAAACGTGAATAACTGTAAATAATTGTTGTAAAATAACTGTATTTTTCTGCAATTTCGATATCAAAGAGTAAAATAATGATACAAAAGTGTTTTCAGATGCATAACCGGGAATACTTATTAAACCCAACACGTCTTAGTTAAAAAAATCCAAATCATAAGTAATGCACAGAGTCACGTGGTATGCACGGGGGAGGGGAGGGTATACAAACAAACAAAAAAGATGACATTACTCAAACTTAATGGGACTTTAACATTTGTCAGTTGTACTTTTAAAGAATTGTAAGCCCCAATAATTGAGTGAGCTGTCAATATATCAAGTTGTTAGTTATGTTATTCGCTCGAAATATTATACTTCGTAGAACCGGGCGGGTTTCCCTTTTGGTAGGAATGTTTGAAAAAAGACAGTAATGGAAGATTAATTTTCAATTCGAACGCCAATATTCCGTGAAATAAACTATTAAAGGTCGCATTATCCTTTTTACTTTTTTTTTCAACGACAAATGAATATATAAGTAGTTGCCAGTTAAATATTCGGGAATACAAGTAATTCAATTTAAACATATTTTATTCATCAGCGTTTACAAACATAACATAAAGACAAACAGAAACCCCCGTTACAATCTAGGAGAAAAGGGTCAGAACAACAGGGTGGGGGTTGTTATAGGTAGCTGGGTGTGACTGATCAATGGCTATCACATCATTTTGAAATTTAATAAAGAGATGAACAGTATCAAACAATGTCTTATTTGGGTTTTCTATATGGCAGTATTACCTAATGATAAATTGCGACGCGTTACATCAGTCAAAGCTTCCACAGCGTTGAACATAAGTCTCCTATCAGAAAAATAGGATAGACGAGGAGATTATGATACGTTGTGTCCTGAATTTCACACGAGCAGGGGAATGAGGGAACAATATTTTTAACAAAAAGGTGATGGTTAATGAACTGCATTCGTTCCGTAAGTGAGGGTGAATGTCCTGTTACCTGCGTTTTTCGTATTAAAACAGATTATTTGGTTTAGAATTATTCGACAGTAAGTAAGCTTTTAAACCAGAAACAGTGTCCATGTGCTTCAGCTGGGAGACTATTTCATACTGAGATTGTTTAAGAAACGAATGAATTCAAATATAGTTGCGTGTATGTCGTGTACGAAGGCTAGATATATTGGACGAGTTTTTAAATGATATTGTTGTGGCTTGACCTACCGTCACATGAATCAAACTTGAAAGATAATCAGGTCGTAGATGGGTACAAGCTTGTGTTTTTCTCTTCTTATATCTACGCTGTCGAAGCCGGATTCAATGTGAAGCAGTCACATAGACGTTTCATGATGCTAACTCTTAACCAAGCGTCTTCAATATAGTTTATTTGAGTATTAATTTAGATTTATAAGGATTAAACTTAACATGCCACTTACCAAACCAGACAGAAAGTTTATTAATATATGTCTCAAGTTTTATAGCTGCAGTCTGGGTGGAGTCCAATATAACAAAGATACTTGTATCATCAGCAAATAATTTGATATTTGCATCCATTTCGTTTATTGTTTTCATTAGTGTAAACAAGAAACAAAAGTGGATCTAGAATTGAGCCCTGAAGATCTTCAACTATGATTGATTTTAATGTTGAAGTTGCTCCCAGAATTACCACACACTTAGCCTTATTTTTTAGAAGTGTGTAAACCTGACACCATTGATGTATCAATATTTTTCTCTCTTATATTTGCATTACTACCAAACCATTTTATTTACAACTTCACATGCTGTCTCAGGGATCAGTATGAAGCCGTATCATGAGAGACGCCGTTAGACATTCCCCCAAACTGGAACTGTATAAACAAATTTTATCTTACTATGAGAATGAGCTAACAGCTATATGCATCAGTGACCACCATCTTATAAAAGAACTGCTTTTCCCGATATTCAAATTCATTTTGTTTCTTGCGACAGCAAACTTCAAAACTGACATATCTCTATATTAGGCCTTATTATTTACCTTTCATATGTTGCTTTTATTCATAGTCATACTGAAACTAAGTGTAGAGTTCCTTATTCAAAATGCTCCTACCAATGTGTTTAAGTCTGTGTTTCTAGTCCACTTTCATTTGGAGCCTTGCATGGTGCATTTTTAATAGGGTTTATTTTTAATGTTGTACAAGGTGGCTTGTCCCTGTATTTTTCGTGATATAATTAGTCCTTTAAACTACTATTTGCATTTTTGAATACCCTTACATGAGTCTCATTAGTAAGCATTTTAACTCTGTTTATTGAGATTGTAACGTGATACTTACTTCTAAAGCGATTTGCTAATGGTAATGACCTGAACATGTTAACAAATTGTTTGAAAACAACATGCAATTTGCAATAAATATCTCAAAAACTGGTGTACTAGATATCTTTCCACTTAGACTACGCTATGTTTTATTTAAATCGATTGTAAAATGATAAAAACCCAGCGATTTTGATTATCGAATAGAGGTGCTTTTTATATTACTCGAACTTCAAATGTGACGTCACTAACCATGTAACTAACACTGGTAAAAAAAACAACATACGAAACACTGTGCAAATGTCAGCTCAAAGGGATCCAGGTTTTGTTTCATAGTTTATATAAACGCAACAAAATGCATTAGTACATTCTTTATTTCATGCTTGTTGCATTTTCACGCAATACTTCAAAAACGGTTGTTAACTAAATATATTGTAAACTTATTGGGTCGACTCTATGCACTACTTATTGAAGAGTCGATTGATTTACGCCAGAAACAAAACAGACGTTCAAAGCCGACCTTAAATCGCTTGTTCATAACGCCGTAAATAATGGGATTACATCCGCTATTTGCATAACCTATCAACAAGGTGAACATATGAAACTCTCTTGGAACTTTACCACTTGCAAATATGGACAATATCATTGATATACAATAAGGCAACCAGCATATAACAAACACAACTACAACAACAGTAAGTGATAATGCTAGCCGCAATTCCTCCCTTCTACGAAACGGTGGTGTTTGGCGCATGGAAAAGGGTCTTGACGGATTGACAGATACTGAACTAGAGGGTCGTATTTTTATGGACGTATCGGATGAAGGTTCAGGTGATATTGGCCGAGGACTAGGATGTTGAATAAACTGTTCCACTGTTGATTTCCAAGGTGGATGTGCCAAAGAACTGTCTTTTACCGACGGACTTGTATTTTGATCGTTTAGACTTTGAGTATTAGAAGTTTTACTTTTGTTCATTTCAACATTTATCTTGTTCACTAGTGGTTTTGACTGAAACATTGACTCCGTAGAAGTTTTGTCTGGTATGGTTTCTATAAGTTTGTCGTCTGATTCTATCATTGCATCAAATGTTTTTTCCACTACAACCATCTCTTCACCATCCGTTATTATTTCGTTTGATTCCTTAGTCATGCTTTGATTTGAGTCATTTATATAGTTATCACATTTTTCAATTTCATCGGTTTGTTTGTTAGTTTCTCTGTCGAGAATTTGAATTTCTTCATCAATTTCAATGATTGATATATCTTTTTCGATGCTTTCATAAATTTTACCTTTTGAGTTCAAACTCTGGTTCCCACATAGTTTGAATGAAGAATTATCGAAACTAGCTACATTTTTGTCTTCGTAAAAAGTACAACCATCGCTCCTGAGTGTGGTGTGTCGAGTTCTTCGAAAATAGGAATCATTAATCTCCGACGAGTTTAAATTTCGCGAATTGGTCTTTACTCTGAGTCGACTAAACCGAACTGAACGGACTATACGTATATTACACACGGTCATAACACTGAACGGTATCCCAAAGCAGCAACCAATCATAAAGAAGGCATATGACATGTGGTTCACCCAATCAGCGAAGCAGAACGAATGAGTTGGCGTATACACATACTCTGACCAACCAATAAGTGGCGGTATTGACAGAAATGTAGACACGGTGACCACACCTGAAATAAAACACATTTGAATAAAAAAAAGATCTCAAGTAGACATTTTAACAGATCAGATACTTATTTTCCTTAGATTAGTATAATTGCAAAAGCAAGTATAGGCAGTTACAAAAAATAATGAAGATATAATGAAGATATAAACATGCCCTTAGCAGTTAAAGATCACTAGGGTTCATTTAAAAACAGCTGTGGTTCAAAGAGTATCTAATTAATTGAATTCCTTTCCTGGTCGATTACATTTTACTAATTTAACTTGGCTTGAATGAGGTCTATGTCAATACTAAAAATATTAGGAGAATGGATATCATTATTCAGATTACCGTGAGCCTGCTCGATACAGTTAACGATGTTTAGTATCAAGTTTATATGTGGAAGAAGCAGCCCATAAAACAGTCGCGACAGTTCAGTTCTTAATGATTAAGCGTTGTACTTAATGATTGCCTGTCTGCAAAAGTACGGTTACCCATACAGGATCTATTACTTACCTATTATCATGAGCACAGCATTTCGAACTGTATAGATGTCCTTGAACTTCGATGGGTGGCAGACCATGACATATCTATTAAGAGAAATGTTGCATAGCGACATGACGCTTGTAACTAAGGTCAGCATGTTGACAAACCCTGCTAGTACGCATGCGTTGTATCCAAGGTTCCATTCTCCCATCACTATGGTGTACACGGTCAAGGGCATGTTCACTGTCGCAACCAGTAAATCTGAAATAACAATGTCATATGAAATATACTAATAGTTTACTTTTCAAAGAATGATTTATCTCAAAACAATTATTAACGTTCTTCGCACATGTTAACAGTCAAAGGGGGTTTTGGAAGTCATTTTGCTGTAGTTTTCGTAAGCATGGTGAAATATTTTTTCGCTTGTTGTTGATTCGATGAAAGTAAGTTTATAATTGTTATAAAATCATTTCTGATTAAGAAGATACATGTATATTTTGTTTTGCATATGAGATGCTTTGGTGCTGAATTTATTATTCAAACAAAATGCTCTCTTCTTGTCCTGTGATGGATTGTTTCTATACTCATTTGGCTACCAGTATTATGTACATATGATGAAAAATGACCTCGATCATCATCATCACTTTTTGTTTCCTTAATTCGAGCCAATGTAAAAACAAAAACAAATAAATGACTTCCCCATCTCTTTTCGACCGTTTTGTTTGCGTCACACGCACTTGCTTTATTATTAAGCGCGCGCCGGATACAAATATTCCAATATTCCGTTTGTAGGTAAACTACGCATTCTGCTGAAACCAGCCGCGTATTGAATAATACAACGAGTGCATGTTTCAACGGGGTGTCCCAACCAAAACAGATGGTTGCTTTCAACTAATAATGTTAACGTTAGGAAGTGCCTTAACTTGTTTAACGAATACCTGTCCCACTACTGCGTAATAAAGCAGTAGCGAGACGTGAATTAATATTATTAATTATATCTTCATGTCATTTTTACACTATCTCTACCTAAAGAAATAGTTCAAACTTCAAAATAGTGTCATAATGTCATTTTTAAGCATATCTTTATAGACATATATTATCCATGATAACGAATATTGATAAGTTAAATCTGATCCACATTTTGGATTTGTGGTACAGCGTATGTCTGTATTTTAATTAAGCAATGCAATACTGAATAGGCTATGCGTGTAAGGTTACTGTTTTATTGTTGACAACAATACATTTAAAATAAGGCAATTACATAGGTTAATATATGTTTAATGCAAGAATACACTTTAGTTAACATCAATTAAATTCAACATTGAATGAATGCAAAGAGATATAACGCTTTTATGGAAGGACTGTCAAACAGTGTTTATAGAGCATGAATGTTTTGTGATCTTTTGTATACTGTTACCAATTTGATGCGTAACAAATTGAATCTTAATGGTGTGAATATGGAAATAAAATGCAAAAATTATGCAAAATAAATTGTGAAGTATTGTATTACTTCACTAAAAAGTTTTAGGTATATACATTATAATATTTTGTCTGTTAAGAAATTGCCACAATAAAAAAGATATAAAGGACCAATATACAAAACTTTGAATAAATCGAGTTATACGTTTTTTAATAGTTCGAACATCAGCAACCACGTGTATTTCATTTATATTTCATTTAAGACCTTAGCACCTTAGTTTCGAGCTCAATATCAAGAAAGTAACCATTACGTTTAGGTATTTTTATCAATCAATGCGGCACTGGGCGTTACCGACCTGCACCGAGTAACCGTTGTAGTTGTTTATAAAACTAGAACAGACACTAACCAGCTTAGGCAAAGTTTAGGTCACGTTTTAGTGAAGGTTTAAGTTTAAGATATTCAGATAGTAGCTAATTAGCAAACCGCATCGTTATTTTTCATTGACAAGATATAAACGCCATCGTCTGATTCCAAACCGTTTTAAGTAGACCATTACAGGAGAACAACTAATCTCGTCAATTTCCTACGGTCATTATACAAGTGATGATCAATGGTTTAATAAAGATGGATTACGTGGCTGCTCAAAATCATTTACAATTACAAGAGTTTGTATCATATCTACTTAGCAATAAAGGCGACATGCATGACCGAATTGCACATAATAACTGGTACACATGTACGCAGACAAATGCAACATGACATTGAGTCATTCATGTCCAATGGTTATATTGCATTAAGGTCACGGCCAGCATACGTTGTACTATGAGGTATGCTCAAGTTCGCTACTACGGACCCTTGAATGCGAATGTCTCAAAAACGTGCAAAAATTGGTCTTGGACATATTATATTGTCTAGCTATCAGTTTGTGTTTACCACGTCATAAATGCTACGTAGGAAGACAATACTTTGATTTGAAAAAAAGACTAAAAACAAAGATAACTTCACTATTTCTTTACCATTTTAAATGAAACATAGTGCAGTCTACGCCGCTAATGGAGCCCCACCATCGGTCTTTTACCAGAATTTGATGGGAGTTTAGTTTCTTAAAATACTTCGACAAACCTCTTCACAATACGGCCGGCTGACGGAGCACTGTGTAAGCGGCATATACTGCTCTTTGTTTCATTTCAAATAGAGTTGTAAATGAAAAAAATATCTTTGATTTAAGTCTTCATTTTAAGCACATTTCTGCCCTCCGACGTAGCAAATATGCCGTAATTTATCACGTGGTATACACACACTGGCTATGGCGTAGAACATGAACTGACAGTGGTTATTAGCAAGCTATTTTAGCTTATATAATGAAATCCAATTATATTTGCGAGGTAGACAGATGATTTAAGTGCAAATTATGCTGTTCGAAATAATGCATGTACCACTAATTTGTTCACAGAAAATTACTAGTAGTATTTTATTATTAACAGAACGTTTAATCCTTAAATTCAGCAATACAAACGGCAACACATCATGCTAAAATCATCATATCTCTTAGAATCATTTTCTGACTGTTCCCATTTCATTTATAGCGAGTAAGCATTTGATCTTGTAATGTCATTCATAAACATATCTAAAACGAAACTAATCCATACCGGGGGTGACAAAAGGGATTGTACATTTAATTAAAATTCTGTTTTGCAAACAGGAACCATGTTAGGTATGGCGGAAAGGAGATTAACATGTGTTATACCGTATTAAATGTGCCCTAGATTGACATTTCGTTTTCACGCGTTGCCCATCCACAAAAAATAAATACTAAACACTAACATGAGTGTGATGACATATGTAAAAAAATGATAATTGTGTCTACTTAATTGCTTAAAAAGGATAGGTACGTAGGTAGGTATAACTATTTACGATCATGACATTTAATTAATATATATTTTTGCAAAATCATGACCACGCTATGTGTGGTGGAACGGACGTTTAAAATAACACCTAGTACATATAGATATGCCATTGACTTAGGTGTGTTTTGTCTATAGAGTTGTAACACGTGCCATTTACCTAGAAATATTGTTCAATGTTACTATTATAATCATATTCTCGTTTAAGCAATAAGAACTCATTAACGAACAAACGGAAGGAAACTTTAATCATCAAAATGAGATTTTACCTTTCATTAAAATTACACGTTTGACCTTTAAACTGAACTAAAGAGTTGTTTCTGAATAGCGCCTGGAACGGGTATCGATTAAACAAGACTTCAGTGGGAAAATTTTCTTTTATTCATTTAAAATTCTTTGAGGAAGATGCTTTGTTGTGTGCAGCGTTTTAATATGACAAGAAAACTTTCATCATATATATTGATTTTGTATAGGTATGTTAATTCTAATGTCACAGTTTTATAATTATAGGAAGGAGTTCGTTGAACCGAGGTCACCATCAGGTCAGAATATCATCAGAATATGTAAGTCAAATCTCAATCTCAGCTCATTTTACAAGACAGCTATGATGACATGCCATACGCTGCAATATTCTATGTCAAATACATATACATGTATATATTTAATGAAAATTTATACGGACTGAAAGCAAAATATTTGTTAAAAACAGATATTTAGTAAATTAAAATATCTATGGACAAGATCATAAAAAGATTTTTCAAACATAATAATGCATGCGACACATGTCTTAAAATACTTGTCTAATAAAATATTGATATGCAGTAGGTCTTGAAATATATGATATTTGCGAGGACCTATAAATGGTGTATAGGTTACACACCACCATTGTTATTCCCTATATAATTCAATGTAAAATTATAATTTTTAGACAACATTTAAAGGCATTTCGAGCGAATGCAGGCTATGATAATCACATATATTCTTAAAGTACAAGCTTTAAATTACCTTTTAAGCAAATAAAAAGGGGGGTCAAGTTATTCCTAAGAAAAATCACTCCACTTGAAAAACAAACTCTAAAAATTGCACCGTCCGCCATGACAGTTCTTCCAAAATGACCTTTCAACTATAGGGCAGCGGTTAATGCTTTAATCTCTACTCTAAATGATAAATCAAGCAAGAATAGATACTTAAGGTATAAAAGTTTCAGGAATAATGATAATTTTGATTTACAGTGTATTGAGCATGTAAAAACATGTCTATCAATTATAAGAACATTTTTTTTATTGAGAATTTTCCACACAACGGAAGTACATATGACGTAATGGTGACGTCATTCCTATAGGTCCGTGATATTGGGTATAATTTGCATGATGGGTAATCGGGATGTTTTGCAACACGGGACTTCATTGGCTAGCCGAATTCAAAATGGCAGCATCCATGATTACAACGTGATCCAGGAAACAAAATCACAATGAGCTTATATTAGTCAATATAGCGTTCAGCTAGCAGAAATTATGATTTATAACGGCTATATGGACTCATGAGCCCTTATCATTAAGGCACAACTACGGTGAAACTAGCGGAAAATAACTGCATATTGAAGAAATGATTAAAATTGTCGACATATATTGAGCGATCAATATTGTTCACCTCCTTCAATTTACATAGTTTTGCATACGTAATTTAATGAAGTGTTTCCTTACAAAATCTGACCATTTATAGAATTATTTTAAGTTGTTAGGGAAACTATATTTATAGTATATTCTATATACAAGATTATATTTTATATTTAGAAGTAAACGTCAATGCGTAAGACTTGACCTGGCACTTGTCAATCGTTTGTGCATTTTCGATGATTCTACGGACGGTTTTCGGTCAAAATTGTTTATTTTTAAATTCATGTTCAAAGACGCTTATTTTAACTGAAATGTTTAACGGCCTATTTAACACTAAATGTTGGATGTATCAACAGTGATGCGTTACGACCTGAAAAAATACTTAAAGCAGTACACACTATGAGAACACTTCCTGCACACTCCGAAAACATTTTTTACTGCGTATTGCGCCGATTGTGATGGAATATACCAGATAGCAAATAAACATATTTTATTATCAATGCGATCATTGCTTATATAGATAGGACAATTGCATAGCCCGACTTAGATTTAAATTAAGAGATAATCTCAAGAGGTGTCTTATGTTACATTTTTGTTCTTTTCTTTTAGAAAATATCACGTTTTCCGTCTGCATCAAACTTCATTATAACATTTTACACATCAATAATGGCATTACCTGCAGTGGACAGACCAAGAATAAACATGCTGGTCAATGTCCTTAGCGCCCGGGATCGGAGGACCACAATCCAGAGGGACAGGTTTCCAATGACGCTCACACAGATCACTAAACTAAGAACAATTCCTTCTATTACTCTATTTGCCGTAGGAATATCTTCTGTCGGCGTCAATGCTGCTGTCGTCGCAGTGGTAGTATTTCCTAAATTACTCATAGTGCTCAAAATCATATGGACTTGTTTGTTATTTTTATTTGTAGGCTGGAAACGTTGTATTACTCCACTACACAGTTTCTATCATTGTTTGACTGTGATTGTTTTAAGTATTCACACTCGCTGAAATTAGTCCTCTATCCAATTACTCAAGTATGTTTCGTATTTTAGAAACGTCACTGTACGGCGAAAGTATGACGGAAGATTTAACGAAAGTCCACCTTCATTACGTTTTCATTTCTGTTACTGTGTCCATTTAAACTCTACAAATAAATAACCTTCCTGTCACACCATAAGCACTGTAACCAACAATAGGCCGGAGCTGTTTTCGGTGTTTTTAATAAAATATACCAAATATCACCTTAAACAAGTCCACTTTGTTTGTATCTTTAAACTGTTTTAATGTAATAAATTTCTGAAAGGATGTTTAAGTATCATGTCACCGAAATAAAAAGTAATTGTTTATCATTAACGACTGTTTCCTTTATCATGTAAGCAATTTCGCTGTATGTAACCACTGTAGTGAAAACTACCGAAGCATATCTTCATAAACCATTCATACAGTCATAACTCGTCACAGTAAAAACTGATATCTGATTGAAATTTAAGTTGCCCATTAAGATGCTTTTCTTTTGTGTGTTCATGAAAGATAAATCCGTAAATATACTGAACTTATGAAAGAACGAGTGCGTTCCAAATACAATTGTTCTGACAAACACACGAGCTTAAAACTATAGTAGGCGCTTTGATTAAACGTTAAAGCTTAAGGATAGAAACATGAATATAATATTATGACACATGACATTGCATCACTGAAACCTTATTATTGCTAGATGCGGCTTCAAATAGAAGGCTAGCGGCGAGTGTCGTAGCCGCAACCACTGCCGTATCCAATATCGTTGACTAACGATTTGAAAATAAATAAATTGAAAGTAAATCTTCGGAGTCATTCCTTATATAACACTGGTAGAAATGAAGATGTTTATTGAAATCATGGTAAAGTTAGTGCAAGACAACTAACCAACATATCGGATAACGACTCGATGACGACATCTGTGAAGTGGCAGAATCAGTATAGTAGCAGTATCGGTGTGGTAGCAGTATCGGTGTGGTAGCAGTATCGGTGTGGTGGCAGTATCGGTGTGGTAGCAGTATCGGTGTGGTGGGAGTATTGGTGTGGTAGCAGTATCGGTGTGGTGGCAGTATCGGTGCGGTAGCAGTATCGGTGTGGTGGGAGTATTGGTGTGGTGGCAGTATCGGTGTGGTGGCAGTATCGGTGCGGTAGCAGTATCGGTGTGGTGGGAGTATTGGTGTGGTAGCAGTATCGGTGTGGTGGCAGTATCGGTGCGGTAGCAGTATCGGTGTGGTGGGAGTATTGGTGTGGTAGCAGTATCGGTGTGGTGGCAGTATCGGTGAAGTAGCAGTTTCGGTGTGGTAGCAGTATCGATGTGGTAACAGTATCGGTGTAGTAGCAGTATCAGTATCAGTTTGGTAGCAGTATCGGTTTGGTAGCAGTATCGGTGTGGTAGCATTATCGGTGTAGTAGCAGCATCAGTATCGGAGTGGTAGCAGTATCAGTGTAGTAACAGTATTGGTGTGGTAGCAGTATCGGTGTGGAAGCAGTATCGGTGTTGTAGCAGTATCGATGTGATGGCAGTATCAGTATCGGTGTGGTAGTGGTATCAATATCGGAGTGGAAGCAGTATCGGTGTGGTAGCAGTATCAGTTTCGGTGTGGTAGCAGTATCAGTATCGGTGTGATAGCAGTATCGGCGTTGTAGCAGTATCAGTATCGGTGTGGTGGCAGTATCAGAGAGGTGTGGTAGTAGTATCTGTATCGGTGTGGTGGCAGTATCGGTGTGATAGCAGTATCAGTATCGGTGTGGTATCCGTATCGTTGTGGTAGCAGTATCAGTATCGGTGAGGTATCAGTATCTCTTTGTTAGCAGTATCAGAATCGGTGTTGTTGCAGTATCGGTGTGGTAGCAGTATCAGTGAGGTGTGGTATCAGTATCGGTTGGTAGCAGTATCAGTGTGATAGCAGTACCGGTGTGGTAGCAGTATCAGTATCGGTGTTGTAGTAGTATCCGTATCTGTATTTCATTTAAGACCTTAACACCTTAGTTTCGAGCTCAATATAAAGAAAGTAACCATTAAGTTTTTGGTATTCTTATCAATTACTGCGGCACTGGGCTTTACCGGCCTGCGCAGAGCTGCCGTTGTAATTGTTTATAAGAACAGAACAGACATTAACCAGCTTAGACAAAGTTTAGGTCACGTTTTAGTGAAGGTTTAAGTTTAAGATATTCAGATAGTAGCTAATTAGCAAACCGCATCGTTATTTTTCATTGACAAGATGTAAACGCCATCGTCTGATTCCAAACCGTTTTAAGTAGACCATTACAGGAGAACAACAAATCTCGTCAATTTCCTACGGTCATTATACAAGTGATGATCAATGGTTTAATAAAGATGGATTACGTGGCTGCTCAAAATCCTTTACAATTACAAGAGTTTGTATCATATCTACTAGCTATAAAGGCGACATGCATGATCGAATTGCACATAATAACTGATACACATGTATGCAGACAGATACAACATGACATTGAGTCATTTATGTTCAACGGTAAGATTGCAATAGGGTCAGGGCCTGCATACTTTGTACTATGAGGTATGCTCAAGTTCGCATCTACGGACTCTTGAATGCGTATGTCTCAAAACCGTGCAATCTAAACATTTGTTATGGAAATAATTATTTATTGTCTAGCTATGGCGTAGAACATGAACTGATAATGGTAATCAGCAAGCTATTTTAGCTTATATCATGAAATACATTAACATTCGCAAGGTATACAGATGATTTTAGTGCAAATTATGTTTTTCGACATAGTGCATGAACCATAAATTTGTTCACAAAAAATAACCAGTAGCATTTTATTATTAACAGAACGTTTAATCCTTGAATTCAGCAATTCAAACGGCAACATATCATGCTAAAATCAACATATCTCTTACAATCATTTTCTGACTGCTCCCATATCATTTAAAGGGAGTACGCATTTGATGTTGTAATGTCATTCATAAACATATCTAAAAGGAAACTAATCCATACCGGGGTGACAAAAGGGATTGTACATTTAATTAGAATTGTTTTTTTACAAATCAGGAACCACGCTAGGCATGGCGGAAAGGGGATTACTATGTGTTATATCGTATAAAAATGTGCCATAGATTGACGTATGTTTTCACACGTTGCCCATCCACAAAACAATACGAAAAACTACCATGAGTGTGAGGACAGGTGTTAAAGTAATTAATTGTGTCTTCAAATATGAAAGATATGTATGTAGATATAATTAATTGCGATCATGACATTTAATTAAAATATATTTTTGCAAAATATCATGACCACGCTAGCTCTGGTGGAACAGACATTTATGATATGTTATAGTGTATATAGGTGTGCCGTTGACTAAGGTGTGTTTTGTCTAGAGAGTTGTTACACGTGTCATTTACCTAGAAACATTGTTCAATGTTACTATTATAACCATGTTATCGTTTAAGCAATAAGAACTCAATAACCGACAAACGGAAGAAAACTTTAATCATCAAAACGAGATTTTACCTTTCATTAAAATTGCACGTTTGACCTTTAAACTGAACTAAAGAGTTGTTTCTGAATAGCGCTTGGAACGGGTATCGATTAAACAAGACTTCGGTGGAAAATTTTCTTTTATTCATTTAATATTCTTTGAGGAAGGTGCTTTGTTATGTCCAGCGTTTTAATATGACTAGAAAACTTTCATCATATATATTGATTTTGTATAGGTATGTTTATTCTAATGTCACAGTTTTATAATTACAGGAAGGAGTTCGTTGAACCGAGGGCACAATCAGGTCAGAATAGAATAATAATACGTAAGTCAAATCTCAATCTCAGCTCATTTTACATCACAGCTATGATGACATGCCATACGCTGCAATATTCTATGTCAAATATATACATGTATACATTTAATAAAATTTTATACGGACTGGAAGCAAAATATTTGTTCAAAAAATATATTTAGTAAATTAAAATATCTATGGACAAGATTATAAAAAAATATTTTCAAACATAATAATGCATGCAAAACTTGCCTAAAAATACTTGTCTAATAAAATATTAATATGCAGTAGGTCTTGAAATGTATGATATTTGCGAGGACCTATAAATGGTGTATAGGTCGGTGATATTGGGTATAATTTGCATGATGGGTAATCGGGATGTTTTGCAACACGGAACTTCATTGGCTGGCCGAATTCAATATGGCAGCTTCCATGATTACAACGTGATCCAGGAAACAAAATCACAATGAGCTTATATTAGTCAATATAGCGTTCAGCTAGCAGAAATTATGATTTATAACGGCTATATGGACTAATGAGCCCCTGTCATTAAGGCACAACTACGGTGAAACTAGCGGAAAATAACTGCATATTGAAGAAATGATTAAAATTGTCGACATATACTGAGCGATCCACAGGCATCTGAATCATTGTTTGTCACTAAAATATTGTTTAAAATTATTTTGGGTACATACAATGAGATAAACAACACATCTGAAGATATTTAGTGTCTTTGATATACATAAAAGAAACAAGGTATGTAACTCAAACTTACCCGATTTCACGGTAGAGTCCAGTTTTATGTAAATTTCTCAACCAACATATAAACAATCCATTTTTAAATAAATGACATAAAAAGAAGAGTCAATTACCTTTAAAATGGTGTGCGATATGTTGGTATAACTATATTGTCTTTAGACAAACAAGCATAATTCAATGTCAAATTCTCATGTTTTTCTTTAGTCGGAAAGAGTACAGCAAATATAAAATCTTAAATTTCCCCCTTGTAAACAGTACTAAACACAGACCTATTAAAGTTATTTTATACTTCAGTGTACAGATAAATTAATTCCATTCCTTTATATCACAATAAGACTAACACCACAGTTTCAGAAAGTACCGTATCAGTCTTTAAATTAAATCCACTTTACAATTTTGTTTGAGGCGGACATTTTCCTGACAGCGCTCAAATGTTTCTGATCAACCTCCAAAGAAGAGTATTTGACCCATCCAAGCTTGTGTGGCTCACATTCAAGCCGGTACAAAGATGTTAAATGTACATGTCAATGACATCATCTGGGCGCTTGTCGGTAAAATGGCCGGGTGCCTACGAAATTTAAAGAGGATTTAGTTTAAAGACTGATACAGTTGTTTCTAACATTGTGATGTTAGTCTTTTCGTGATATTATGGCATGGAATTAATTTATCTGTACACTGAAGCATAAAATTACTTTAATAGGTCTGTGTTCAGTGCTGTTTACACGGGGAAAATTGAAGATTTTAATTTGCTGTACTCTTTCCGACTAAAGAAAAACATGAGAATTTGACATTGAATTATGCTTGTTTGTCTAAAGACAATATAGTTATACCAACATATCGCACACCATTTTAAAGGTAATTGACTCTTCTTTTTATGTCATTTATTTAAAAATGGATTGTTTATATGTTGGTTGAGAAATTTACATAAAACTGGACTCTACCGTGAAATCGGGTAAGTTTGAGTTACATACCTTGTTTCTTGTTTGTATATCAAAGACACTAAATATCTTCAGATGTGTTGTTTATCTCATTATATGTACCCAAAATGGTTTTAAACAATATTTTAATGACAAACAATGATTCAGATGCCTGTGGAGCGATCAATATTGTTCACCTCCTTCTATTTACATAGTTTTGCAGACGTAATTTAAAGAAGTGTTTCCTTACAAAATATGACCATATATAGAATTAAATCATAAACGCTTTTTTAAGTTGTTAGGGTAACTTTATTTATAGTATATTCTATTTACTAGATTATATTTTATTTTTAGAAGTAAACGTCAATGCGTAAGTTGACCTGGCACCTGTCAATTTTTCGGCAATGTTTGGTGCATTGTCGTTGATTCTACGGACGCTTTTGTTTCGAGAATGTTTATGTTTGAATACCGAGCCGACTTAACCGAACCTTAAATGGCGTCATCACGCTGTCACAATTGTTTTGTATAATTCATGTTCTAAGACTTTTATTTTAACTTAGATATTTAACGGCGTTTTGGGTGTTTTTAACACTAAATGTTGAATGTATCAACGGTGATGCGTTACAACCAGGTTTTTTTAAAAGACTTAGCATTTTAAATTCGTGAAACTATTGAGACTTAAGTAATTACTTATTTAGTAAGTAGTTTAAGGTTTATCACTCAAATGTATGTTTGTTATACATGTGTATGTATTGATTTTGAATAAAAGTGTCACTTTAAAGCAATACAAAATATGAGAACACTTCCTGCAGATCATTGCTTATAAATTAGATAGGTCATTTGCCCCATTTAGATTTAAATTACAAGATAATCTCAAGAAGCAATTTATGTAGCATTTTTGTTCGTTTTTTATAGAAAATATCACGTTTTTCGTCTGCGTCAAATTTTATTCTTACAATTTACACATCAATAATAACATTACCTGCAGTGGATAAACCAAGAATAAACATGCTGGTCAATGTCCTTAGCGCCCGGGATCGGAGGACCACAATCCAGAGGGACAGGTTTCCAATGACGCTCACACAGATCACTAAACTTAGAACAATTCCTTCTATAACTCTATTTGCCGTAGGGATCTCTTCTGTCGGCGTAGTTGCTGATGTCGTCGCAGTGGTAGTATTTCCTAAATTACTCATAGTGCTCAAAGCCATATGGACTTGTTTGTTCTTTTTATTTGTAGGCTGGAAACGTTGTATTACTCCACTACACAGTTTCCATCATTGTTTGACTGTGATCGTTCTAAGTATTCACACTCGCTGATATTAGTCCTCTATTACATTACATTACATTAAGTATGTATCGTATTTCACTAACGTCACTGTACGGCATAATTAAGACGGAAGATTGAACGAAAGTCTACCTTCATTACGTTTTCTTTTTCTCTACAGTGCACATCTAAACTCTACAAATAAATAACCTTCCTGTCACACCATAAGCACTGTAACCAACAATAGGCCGGAGCTGTTTTCGGTGTTTTTAATAAAATATACCAAATATCACCTTAAACAAGTCCACTTTGTTTGTATCTTTAAACTCTTTCAATGTAATAAATTTCTGAAAGGATGTTTAAGTATCATGTCACGGAAATAAAAAGTAATTGTTTATCATTAACGAGTGTTTCCTTTATCATGTAAGCAATTTCGCTGTATGTAACCACTGAAGTAAAAACTGCCGAAGCATATCTTCATATACCATTCATACAGTCATAACTCGTCACAGTAAAAACTGATATCTGATTGAAATTTAAGTTGTCCATTAAGATGCTTCTCTTTTGTGTGTACATGAAAGATAAATCCGTAAATATACTGAACTTATGAAAGAACGAGTGCGTTCCAAATACAATTGTTCTGACAAACACACGAGCTTAAAATTATAGTAGGCGCTTTGATTAAATGTTAGTGTTTAAGCATAGAAACATGAATATAATATTTATGACACATGACATTGCATCACTGAAACCTTATTCTTGCTAGATGCGGCGTCAAATAGAAGGCTAGCGGCGAGTGTCGTAGCTGCGTCCACTGTCATATGCAAAATCGTTGTCTAACGATTTGAAAAAAATTGTAATGCCTCTTGATGTAAAAACATAAGTAGTTATCAAAAGTCAGTCCGTCTGTATGATAAATAAATTGAAAGTAAATCTTCAGAGTCATTCTTTATATAACACTGGTAGAAACGAAATCAGTGTAGAAGCTGTATCGGTGTGGTAGCAGTATCAGTGTGGTGGCAGTATCAGTGTAGTAGCAGTATCGGAGTGGTAGCAGTATCAATATCGGTGTTGTAGCAGCATCGGTGTGGTAGCAGTATCGGTGTGGTAGCAGTATCAATATCGGTGTTGTAGCAGTGTCAGTATCAGTGTGGTAGCAGTGTCGGTGTAGTAGCAGGATCGGTGTGGTAGCGGTATCGGTGTGGTAGCAGTATCAGTATCTGTGTTGTAGCAGTATCGGTGTGGTAGCAGTATCAGTATCGGTGTGGTAGCAGTGTCGGTGTAGTAGCAGTATTAGTATCGGTGTGGTAGCAGTATCAGTATCAGTGTGGTAGCAGTGTCGGTGTAGTAGCAGTATCGGTGTGGTAGCAGTATCGGTGTGGAAGCAGTATCGGTGTTGTAGCAGTATCGGTGTGGTGGCTGTATCAGTATCGGTGTGGTGGCAGTATCAGTATCGGTGTGGTAGCAGTCTCGGTGTGGTGGCAATATCAGTATCGGTGTTGTAGCAGTATCAGTATCAGTGTGGTAGCAGTGTCGGTGTAGTAGCAGGATCTGCGTGGTAGCGGTATCGGTGTGGTAGCAGTATCAGTATCGGTGTTGTAGCAGTATCAGTATCAGTGTGGTAGCAATGTCGGTGTAGTAGCAGTATCGGTGTGGTAGCAGTATCAGTGTGGAAGCAGTATCGGTGTTGTAGCAGTATCGATGTGATGGCAGTATCAGTATCGGTGTGGTAGTGGTATCAATATCGGAGTGGAAGCAGTATCGGTGTGGTAGCAGTATCAGTCTCGGTGTGGTGGCAGTATCAGTATCGGTGTGGTGGCAGTTTCAGTATCGGTGTGGTGGCATTATCAGTATATGTGTGGTGGCAGTATCAGTATCGGCGTGGTAGCAGTATCGGTGTAGTTGCAGGATCTGCGTGGTAGCGGTATCGGTGTGGTAGCAGTATCAGTATCGGTGTTGTAGCAGTATTGGTGTGGTAGCAGTATCAGTATCGGTGTGGTGGCAGTATCGGTGTAGTAGCAGTATCAGTATCGGTGTGGTAGCAGTATCAGTATCAGTGTGGTAGCAGTGTCGGTGTAGTAGCAGTATCGGTGTGGTGGCAGTATCAGTGTGGAAGCAGTATCGGTGTTGTAGCAGTATCGGTGTAGTTGCAGGATCTGCGTGGTAGCGGTATCGGTGTGGTAGCAGTATCAGTATCGGTGTTGTAGCAGTATCGGTCGGTGCAGTAGCAGAATCAGTATCGGTGTGGTAGGACTATCAGTATCAGTGTGGTAGCAGTGTCGGTGTAGTAGCAGTATCGGTGTGGTAGCAGTATCAGTGTGGAAGCAGTATCGGTGTTGTAGCAGTATCGGTGTGGTGGCTGTATCAGTATCGGTGTGGTGGCAGTATCAGTATCGGTGTGGTAGCAGTATCAGTATCGGTGTGGTAGCAGTCTCGGTGTGATGGCAATATCAGTATCGGTGTGGTAGCAGTATCAGTAACGTTGTTGTGGCAGTATCAGTATCGGTGTGGTGGCAGTATCGGTGTGGTAGCAGTTTCAGTATCGGTGTGGTGGCAGTATCAGTATCGGTGTGGTGGCAGTATCAGTATCGGTGAAGTAGTATCAGTATCGGTGTGGTGGCAGTATCGGTGTGGTAAAAGTTTCAGTATCGGTGTGGTGGCAGTATCAGTATCGGTGTGGTAGTAGTATCCGTATTGGTGTGGAAGCAGTATCAGTGTGTCGATGGTATCAGTGTGGTGGCAGTATCGGTGTGGTAGCAGTTTCAGTATCGGTGTGGTGGCAGTATCAGTATCGGTGTGGTGGCAGTATCGGTGTGGTAGCAGTTTCAGTATCGGTGTGGTGGCAGTATCAGTATCGGTGTGGTGGCAGTGTCGGTGTAGTAGCAGTTTCAGTATCGGTGTGGTGGCAGTATCAGTATCGGTGTGGTGGCAGTATCGGTGTGGTAGCAGTTTCAGTATCGGTGTGGTGGCAGTATCAGTATCGGTGTGGTGGCAGTATCAGTATCGGTGTGGTATCAGTATCGGTGTAGTGGCAGTATCAGTATCGGTGAAGTAGTATCAATATCGGTGTTGTAGCAGTATCGGTGTGGTAGTAGTATCAGTATCGGTGTGGTAGCAGTATCAGTATCGGTGTGGTAGCAGTATCCGTATTGGTGTGGAAGCAGTATCAGTGTGTCGATGGTATCAGTGTGGTGGCAGTTACCATATAATTGATAACGATTGTATAAACCTGATAGTTTGTATAAATATAGTATTCATATAGATTGTATAAACCTGATAATTTGTATAACCCATATAATTCATATAGATTGTATAAACCTGATAGTTTGTATAAATATAGTATTCATATATATTGTATAAACCTGTTAGTTTGTATAAATATAGTATTCATATAGATTGTATAAACCTGATAATTTGTATAACCATATAATTCATATAGATTGTATAAACCTGATAATTTGTATAAATATAGTATTCATATAGATTGTATAAACTTGATAGTTTGTATAAATATAGTATTCATATAGATTGTATAAACCTGATAGTTTGTATAAATATAGTATTCATATAGATTGTATAAACTTGATAATTTGTATAACCATATAATTCATATAGATTGTATAAACCTGATAGTTTGTATAACCATATAATTCATATAGATTGTATAAACCTGATAGTTTGTATAACCATATAATTCATATAGATTGTATAAACCTGATAGTTTGTATAAATATAGTATTCATATAGATTGTATAAACCTGATAGTTTGTATAAATATAGTATTCATATAGATTGTATAAACCTGTTAGTTTGTATAAATATAGTATTCATATAGATTGTATAAACCTGTTAGTTTGTATAAATATAGTATTCATATAGATTGTATAAACCTGATAGATTGTATAAACCTGATAGTTTGTATAAATATAGTATTCATATTGATTGAATAAACCTGTTAGTTTGTATAAATATAGTATTCATATAGATTGTATAAACCTGTTAGTTTGTATAAATATAGTATTCATATAGATTGTATAAACCTGATAGTTTGTATAAATATAGTATTCATATAGATTGTATAAACCTGATAGATTGTATAAACCTGATAGTTTGTATAAATATAGTATTCATATAGATTGTATAAAACTGTTAGTTTGTATAAATATAGTATTCATATAGATTGTATAAACCTGATAGTTTGTATAAATATAGTATTCATATAGATTGTATAAACCTGATAGTTTGTATAAATATAGTATTCATATAGATTGTATAAACCTGATAGTTTGTATAAATATAGTATTCATATAGATTGTATAAACCTGATAGTTTGTATAAATATAGTATTCATATAGATTGTATAAACCTGTTAGTTTGTATAAATATAGTATTCATATAGATTGTATAAACCTGATAGATTGTATAAACCTGATAGTTTGTATAAATATAGTATTCATATAGATTGTATAAACCTGATAGTTTGTATAAATATAGTATTCATATAGATTGTATAAACCTGATAGTTTGTATAAATATAGTATTCATATAAATTGTATAAACCTGATAGTTTGTATAAATATAGTATTCATATAGATTGTATAAACCTGTTAGTTTGTATAAATATAGTATTCATATAGATTGTATAAACCTGATAGTTTGTATAAATATAGTATTCATATAGATTGTATAAACCTGATAGTTTGTATAAATATAGTATTCATATAGATTGTATAAACCTGATAGTTTGTATAAATATAGTATTCATATAGATTGTATAAACCTGATAGATTGTATAAACCTGATAGTTTGTATAAATATAGTATTCATATAGATTGTATAAACCTGATAGTTTGTATAACCATATAATTCATATAGATTGTATAAACCTGATAGTTTGTATAAATATAGTATTCATATAGATTGTATAAACCTGATAGTTTGTATAAATATAGTATTCATATAGATTGTATAAACCTGATAGATTGTATAAACCTGATAGTTTGTATAAATATAGTATTCATATAGATTGTATAAACCTGATAGTTTGTATAAATATAGTATTCATATAGATTGTATAAACCTGATAGTTTGTATAAATATAGTATTCATATAGATTGTATAAACCTGATAGTTTGTATAAACCATATAATTCATATAGATTGTATAAACTTGATAATTTGTATAACCATATAATTCATAGAGATTTAATAAACCTGATAATTTGTATAAACCATATAATTCATATAGATTGTATAAACCTGTTAGTTTGTATAACCATATAATTCATAGAGATTTAATAAACCTGATAATTTGTATAAACCATATAATTCATATAGATTGTATAAACCTGTTAGTTTGTATAAACATATAATTCATAAAGATTGTATAAACCTGTTAGTTTGTATAACCATATAATTCATAAAGATTGTATAAACCTGTTAGTTTGTATAAACCATATAATTAATAAAGATTGTATAAACCAGATAGTTTGTATAAACATATAATTCATATACATTGTATAAACCATTTAGTTTTTATATATTGCACTAGCCATTCTGTTTGTATAGACCATATAATTCAAACATTTTTTACTAACCATATTAGTTTTAACATATATTTCAGATTCTTTGAGGGTTTCATCTTAAAGATCCTGTCAAGGAAAATACTCATCAAAGAAACACGACTGTTGCATTGTTTAACAATATTTTCACCTGAAGATCGAACATTCATCAAACGTGTGGTGACAAGACACGAGCGAACTGAGTTGTAAGTTCGTAAAATACTATTGTGCGAGTTATACTTGTTCTAACTTCGGAAGTAGTAAAGGGACACACTGTCGGTTGAGGATTTATATTTAAAATAAGTGCATTAATATGTTTAACTCTTTTGACTTTATTTTATGGTAAATATATAGGTTGTCATCAATCTACTTTGTGCAGTTTAAAACTAGCTTTCTAGCACGCTACATCTGTTACGGATAACAAACATACTTATTGAATTATTTTTTAAAGTAAAACTTTAAAAATATGAATAATCAATTGTTTAATTATGATATTCATTCATTCATTCATTCATTCATTCATTCATTCATTCATTCATTCATTCATTCATTCATTCATTCATTCATTCATTCATTCATTCATTCATTCATTCATTCAAACATCCATTTATTCATTCATCCATTTTTTGTTCTTCTTTTTGTTGTGGTCGTTGTTGTTGTTGTTGTTTTTGTTGTTGTTGTTTTCATCTTTTAAATTGTATTTTACATATGACGAATCACTTGTTGTACAATTAGAAGAAGTATTTATAGTTATGAAGACGTTGTTTTGAGAGGTCAATCATTTTACTTGCGTTTGTGACATTGAAGTTCGATTGTGTTTGTTTCACAATTTAAAATTATCAGAGCATCAATTGGTTTATCGCCGTAAAAAGCAAAATTAATTAACAGATAAATCACATTCGCATTATGTTCCGGTGAAAAAAAATGCTGAACTATTTTCACTGCTTATCTTCTTTGGAAGATGGTTTTATATTGACATATAAATTGACATGCTTGCAAATGAATGGTGCATGTCTTTGGAATTGGACACTTTTTTAAAGATAAGGAAAACCACCGTGACAAATTAACACTTGAGAGACAGTTTTTACTTTCAATCGAAAATGAACTGCGCAATAACTTTGCGTTATATCTTGGGTAAACAATACATTTATTACTGAAACATTTCCTGCACAAGAGTCAATGTTCGGGTTCATTGTAAACAACAGAAATAGTTGAAGCGCTGAAAATTACAACATTCTAAATTGCTTTGTAACGCCATAAAGGCATTGGTGCCTCAAAGGAAGTATCATGCTTCATTACCATCAAGATTGTTGTTTTTCAGGAGATTTGATACACGACACAATATAGTTTGGACTTGATGCGTAATTATAATCTTAATTTCTTGTGTGGTGATGTAGAATCCGGGGTAAGTTTCAAACAATTGTGTTGATATCGTTGAAAATATTTAATGGAAAACTAATTCATTTAAATATTTCTATGTTCCCATACCAAATGGGTGATATCCGAATACTATATGCGGCGAATGTACCTGCTTCCTTAATTTCAAAATCTATAGACGCATGTGTAGCTTGTCTGATTTTCCGAACAACAACGTTGAGGTATGTGTCATAGGGTATAACTTTTATATTCAATGTAAGTGTTTAATATATTGATGGTATTTTATTAAAATACACATATTCTCAATTATTACTCCGCCCCGTAAATTATCAGGTTTGGTAACTTTTACATGTAGTGTAGTGTAGTTTGTAAGATATCGAGTAATAGTGTATATTAACCTGAAACTAATACGTCAGTGTTTTATATAAACCAATCAACTGATTACTATTTTCACTTTTAAGTGAACAAATCTACCCGCACTACGCCATTTAATTGAGTGCTTATCAATCCCATTTATGCAGATACTTATTTATATTACTGCAGGTAATTCATGAAATCCCGTTATTATAATATGTTCTCTTTGTATTGATCTATTGTGTTGTAGGTTTTTGTGTGTCGTGAGATATTTACATTGTTTCAATGTATTGTGTAATGATCGCGCCATTGTTTACCTGAAATTGTGTGCAAGTATTTGTACGTGTTCTATTTTCTATTTATCATTGTATACTAAATTATATATGTATTGTTTTAGAGGATGTAGATGACGTAGATAGTATAGATACTTTCTATATTAAAACGATTGGTTCGAATCCACGTTTTTCTGTTCCCCATCTACCGCCCATTTGGAGGTCAGGGGTGGCCCGGCAACATATGGTCAAAGCCTTGGTGCCACTGTCGTCGTCGGTGTCGTCGTTGTGCAAAGCATTTAACAGACTACAACTCAAATAACCATTTATGATATCCAAATAAAACAAGGTAAGAATCCTGTCCAAAACATACGCACATGATTATCAAGGCCTGTAACTCGGTTTTAATATTGTTCGTGTCGTGCCCCTAGTATACAGGACGTCAAACGAAGGTTGGTGAACGCTCTGTGGCGCTCTTGTTATTAATGTACAATCAAGACACTGAAATGCACAGCATTTGTTTTTGTTTTAAGAGAAGCAGGTAGTACTCTGAAGTTTTAATCGGACAGGGTGGTATTCATTTCCGTTTAAGAAGTGCATGGCTTATACATGTGAACCATTTTTAACGCACGTTCCTCAATTTATTCATCAGTATAAAACCATATTTCAAGGAGAGCTGTCAATGTAAGTGACGAACGCACCCGACGTGCCTGACAGTTCAACGGACTATGTTTACATGAAGAGCCAACATAAATTTTAAACATATATAAGCAGGATACCATGAGTGTTGACTCAAACTGCGGGTAGCAATGAACTAAGAACTAGGGACATAAGACTTGCATTAGACAGGTCCAACCTGTATCTTGCATTCAACATGTCGCTTTTATGTGCCAATCATGTGTACCTGCTATTTCAAAAACGCCTGAGATGACAAAGTTAAAGACCGGACAAAACCATCTCTACTCTATGAGCATATATGCAGCATTCCTGAAAAAAGCGTGTGTGACATATTCACTATTATTAACCGGTTAAGTTAGACGTGCTATTGTTTTGCCTGCCGATATACTGAGGCGTATCATATCAGGAAAATTGATTGGATTAAATCGCCCAAATCAAAAGGTGTAGCCAATGGTATTTATAAATTGCATGAGATTACCTTATTTTTTTTAAAAAAAATATTCGGGTACGTAATTTCTCCAAATGTATGCAGTGCGGGAAATAACTTTGATTTCTTAGTGTTGATCGGAAAAAAGTGATACCAGAATCTCATGCTCGTCGTTATATAATAAACACTTTAATTCAACTTGTCCAGGAAATATGTTTGTTCAAGTTCGCCAGATCTTATATATAGTAAGTGTATGCTGTTATTGCGATGCTAGTACCACCCTAAATGAAGGTTATAATTGGACATACAAAGTGTACAAGGATTTGATGCTTTATAGAAACGGCCTTGGACTTATATCTGACACTAACTCGACCATCCGTGGGCAATTGATACGCACTTACTTGTAATAACAATCTGTTGATATCCGAGGATAAATTGACATTTCATGTCCAACAACAGAAATCGACACTATACAGCAGGAATGGGAAATAACTAAAGCAAATTGGCCAATTACGACATTTAAACCTTGATTTCACGGAAACTTACACACCTTTATTACAATTTCACCCGCAGGTTGCGCACCAAAAAAATCGAGTATTACTTCGAATAATTGTTACTCGATATTATTGAACAATACAAGTCTCAAAGTTATACTGAGAGAAGGATATTATCTCCACGTAAATAGTATTATATCCTAACCATATCAATATTTGAATGAGAGATGACACAGAGTTTGTGATGTATTCGTATCGCGACAATAGGCATGGATTACTCTGGGATAGTTTAGGGAAACAGGTGTCAACGTATACATTTGTAATGTTTAAATGAAGAAAAAAGGCATGATATAACATCACCCAAAGACAACAAACAGAAATTATATGTTTTGTTCCTCTTAAAAAAATAAAGCAATTAGTTCATGCAACATCACATCGATACTTTGGTAGTGAATGACTCAAATGAAGCCACACGTATGTACCAAGAAGTTCCAGATGTTGAAAGGTTGGTGTAATTTGGTACCAATACATCATGACCATAAAATAAACACGACATCAGCAACTAACAAGTTTGACGGGATAGAAACAGGCCGACAAATGTAAAAAACCCAAAAAAAACAGGCCCAGACGACCTACGTGTTTATTTTGTGACAATACGGATGCCCTTCTGGGTACCAGTGTGCTGATAAGTTAATGGTTACTAAAATAATATTATTCAAACAACACACTTGCTTTTACCTTCTCGAAGGTAAGTGAACATGGAGGTAAAGAAAATACACTTTGCTGACCCATAAGGTAGAACAATAAAGAAAGTTTTTTTACCCGATTGAACTAATTCTAATCAACAAAAAGAAACCAAACATTGATACATTTGCAATTGACTTTTAACCAGCAACAAATCAAAACTGAATTTCATTAGACGTGCACCAGCTAAGCACATCGTCAAACAGACCCAAACACATTAACAAGTATGAATTCATCGTAATACAGAACCGATGTAGGTTGGATACAAATAGAAATAAAAAAGTTGTCATGAGAAAGTATATAAAGAAAGAATATAAATGCACATATATACATAATTCGAGGGTGAGCATACATATACTAATAAAGAAAGAGAAAATCCATGTTTTACAGGTCCTTATATATTTAAATAATAACGTAGGGTATTACTATTTTTAGATGTTACCAAATTTCATTGATTAATACGTCATGCATGGTCTTATGTTATAATATTACCTAAGTCAATTTAACGAAGACAAATCCGCGGCAATTTAAATGTCAATACCATCGTCCAAAAAAGATAAGCGGTGAAACTCGTTCTGCAAAATCATTTATCGGAAAATTATATGAATTTGATTTACCTGTTTACTGTATACCTGTTAATTTCAATTTCGTTCCAATGACTTACCAAATGATGTTCAGAAAATTAATTGTCATTAAACAAGCAAAATCATTGCCACCATCGCAATTAAAGGCTAAAAATAACAACATTCATACGAAATGAATGAAAAAAATGAATAAATAATATAATATATAATACAAAGTGGTATTTGTCATCTAAGTGACGAGAGTAACAAAAAACAGTAACGTTCATAACCAACCAAGCTGAACTTTATCATCAACAGACCAATTGTTTTTTTCCATTAAAGCAATCATTAACAGACATATAATATATTTCTTTAAGTATAGAGTATACATTGTCATTGTCAGCAACTTTAAACCAACATCTTATTATTCTATTATAACGTGATACATTTTAATAAGGAATGATTATTTCCTGAAGATATAAAGTACAATTATTATGCAGTTAACTTCTGATGGAAGGACATAATTTTCTTTCAATTGTTAATTCGTCACGGTCATTTTCCTTATCTTGAAAATGGTTTCTTATTCAAAAGACAAGAGCCATTTATTTGCACGCATATCCGCGTCAATTTATATGTCAATATAAAACCATCTTCCAAAAAAGATAAGCAGTGAAAATAGTTCAGCAAAATCATCCATCGGAAAATTATGTGGATGTGATTTACCTGTTTATTTAATTTCAATTTCATTGCAAAGATTTACCAAATGATGCTCATAACAGTTAATATCATTAAACAAGCAAAATCATTGCCACAATCTCAATTAAAAGCTCAAAATAACAACATTCATAACTAAAAAGATGAATAGAAATTTAATAACAATAAATAAATAAATAAATAAAAATGAACAACTGAATGTGTTAATTGAAAACCGAAAGCCATTAAAACCCTGTTAGAAGTGTACTCAGTGCCTCGCAATGGAAACGTAGCTTAGTGCACTTTCATGTTTTACATATAGCGGCGTTAATGTTCTATCACATCGTTTATAGTTGGCAATTGTCTTGTTTCCTGGTATTGGATATAGCAGTTGGCTTTCGAAACGAGTCTCGCTAGCCTTCGCCCTGACGCCGCATCTAGCGATATTAATGTTTCAGTATTGAAATGGCATGTGTCATATAATCATATTGCTGCGATTTTTAGCATGCACATCTATTCCAAGCACCCATACGAGCGTGTGATTTTTAAAATAATTGTTTTCGCAACGCACTTTTTTCTTCCAAAGTTCAGTGTATATTTTCGGATTTAACTTCTATGTGCACACAAATGAGAAACAGACTGAATTGAAAAATTAATTTCAATCAGATACCATTCTTAACCTTTTCTTCTTTGATAGACAAGTTACGGCTGCATAAATTGTATACGATGATATACACTTCAGCAGTTTTCACTACAGTGGTTAAACAGCGATATTGTGAACATGATATACCGCTCCATAAGAACAAATCATCAAAGATAAACAATACCGTTTTTATTTCAGCGTGTTTTTTTTTCAATTTAACAGTAAGCAAAGTAAACAGTGATACATATAAAAATGGACTTGTTCAAAGTGAATTATGATATTTCGATCATCAGAGATACAAGCTGCGATCTTCTTTACGAATGTCTTTACAATGTTAATCATGTAACTGGAAAATGGTATATGTATTGAATTCAAATGTACATATTTTAAATAAGAAAACGAAAAGGTTAGTGTAATGAAAGTGGGTGTTTCTTTGAAATTACCAGAATTGTGGTGTCATATAGCGATGAGATCCATCTTACAATATGAAACGGACTTCAGTTATGTGATTAAAGACTAATTTCAAAACATTCGAAATGTCAGAACGATAACTCGCGAAAAAAGATTGAGCACTATGGGTTTTGCCGGAAACACCAGCACCGAGACGACAGTGACGTTGACGACGACAGAAGACATCCCTACGGCAAATAGAGTAATAGAAGGAATTGTTCTTAGCGTTTTAATCAGTGTGAGTGTGATTGGGAACCTGTCCCTCTGGATTGTGGTCCTCCGATCTCGGGCGCTAAGGACATTGACCAGCATGTTTATTCTTGGCCTTTCCACTGCAGGTAATGAATTCATAGAGATGACAAAAATAGAATGGAGTTTGTTGTAGATATATGTTTGCGCAGAAAAATTACGTAATATTCTATTCAGAGAAAGCAAAGGTGGTACTTGCGCTTATCTCGTGATTTGAATCAAAATCTGGTCCCGCAATGATCTTTTCCTAGATACTAAGGCATTGCAGTGATAATAAATGTATATTTGATATATTGCATGTATCATTTGACCTTCTTCAAACTTTTTGGCCACATTGTCATTATGTCATAAATCTTTTCGAACTAAACATATTACTTTTGGACTGTCCTATACAGATTACTTTTGGTTGTAAAGTGTAAAACTGTAAGTCCATTATGTTCTTAAAGATCTTTTTTGATCGTGTTTGGTAAAATTCACAGAAACTGTTAGGAACGTTTTTCTCTTCAAAATAACAGTTTATTTACTGCTGTGCTGAAAAGAATGGGACGTTGGTACCTTCATAATCAAACAAAATATGTTTTGCCTTTATGAAATCAGCTTGTATGGCACTTATTGTAATGCTGTGGACACTAGAATCTTGGACAGTGCTGATCTAGAACTCCCTTCTGATAAAAAAATAACAACAGAAATTTATTAAAACTATCAGGAAGGATTTTTATTTCAAAATAACAGTTTATTTTCTGCTTTGCCGAAAAGAATGTGACGTTGGTACGTCCAATATCAAACAACATATGTTTTGCCTTTATGAAATCAGTTTGTATGGCACTTATTGTAATTCTGTGGCCACTAGAATCTTGGAAAATGCTGATCTATAAGTTCCTTTCTGATAAAAAGAAAGTATACTTAGTGCATACATGTTTCATTTTTAATACAATCGGACTCCTCCTTCTCATTTTTTGTAAAAGTGGACAAAGCCCTCCTTATTTTTTTACAAAGCGGACTACACACCCCTTAAGGTATATAAAGCAGAAAATCCATTCAAAGATATTCATATGCATTTCTAGATATAATTCTGCTTCATGTTTTGTGTGTGCATTTTGTCAGGAATTTCATCAAATGTTGTATATTGCAAAACGTTTCATATACTTAGCGTTCTGGTGGTCTCATATCACGAATAAATTGAGTTAGAGTCTGAAATTACAGCATCTTTACTTTACAATAGCTCAAGCACTAGTCACAGTATGTTTACCCCTCAATACTGCCATTCATCAAACTATGATTATCAGTTACAAATAATTCGATAAACATCGTATTAGGATGTAAAAGCATAGAAATTTAATTTCCTAATAACGAATTATATTGAGTGGATATGGAGCGGTTTATGAAGCTTAAATCCAATGTGACCCTCGGTTCAACGAACTGCTTCCTTTCACCTCACAATATCAAGACAACATTTGAACTTTAATAAATATATTCATAAAAGTTAGTTGTGCTAAACAAGATGCATGCTATTTCTCTAGATATTCTTGAATTAGATAAGGTCAGGGCTGGCATTCAATATCAGGTTTTATTGGAATCTAAGAACGATGTAGCTAATCGGATTACTTGTAAGTAATAACTGACCAATAGAGTGAATGGTGTCAATGATGTTTGACCAAAAGATTTACTTAAGTTTAATATTAAATACCACCCCTGATTAACTTCTTCGTAAAATATCCCCATGAGAAACAACATTAAATTCCAAATAAAAATCATTTATGAAATCCGACGGTCAATATATATATATATATATATATATATATATAATATATAACTGTTTGAACTCGTTTAAACGTCCCTGTTACAGAAATAGATATTTATATGAAAAACGTTGTTATAAAGTTTAATAAAACAATTTTATAAAAATGTCATTCACAACATGTATATTTAGATAGATGTCTATCAGGCTTATACTGTGTTTTAAACGCAATAGTTGAATTAATGATACACAAAACATATAGGAGTATGGAAATAAAATATGTTCGAAAAGTATTAAATACCATGGGAACTAAATGATGAGAAAGGTAAATTTGAATTAATTTGTAAATGAGTGACACACAGATAATTTTACATGCGTCATTGTAAAACTCCACATCACCCTGTAATAAACAGATTGTAAAACTGGATACCTGCTGACATTATTGGTCAGGGTTTGTCAAAAGATGAATATCACTTAAATGTGTTATAAAATATTACGAAATGATAGTTCGTCAATTTCTCCCTCAAACGCTATTAGTCCCGCGCTTTTAACGCACACATTGTAAAATTACTTAGGTAGGTCATATATTTCAGTCCCGAAGTCTTTAAAATATATCGAAAAAAAACCCACAACCGTAAATGATTTGTTTAATAGGTATTGTTATCAGTAGCTTAAATATTGTCAGACTTCTTCTCATTTTAATGTTTAAAATGTAAGATGCGGGAGTCAATATGTCCTATAACTTGACTGTTCGAATGCATGAGATGCGAATGCCGATAAATGATCTTCTTTAGATATACAATGCAACACTTGACATTGTTATAGGGGCCCACAATAATACAAAGTGGGTAGGGTAAGCCATGAGCTATTACATCTTTTAAAAATTATATTTTATTTAGTTTTGGTGTAAAATATATACATCATTTGTAACATGGTTTTGAGTGTTAAGCAGTTTAACAAACTTTATAAAGAAATACTTTATCAGAGATGTATGGAACTCTCCGTTGGTATATAAATGGAAAGGTCTTTAAGAAATATGAATATGTGTGTATGCCAATATGCATGAACTGTGTATTGCGGCCTTTTCAAATATTTGATTTGAGATATTGAAAACAATGTTAACAAAAAAACTTCAAGATCAATAATTCATTCTCTGGTCACATCAATGCATATTATCTATCACAAAGAAGACGAACCAACCACAAGGCCACACTCCATAGCTGTTTGGCTAATGTCAAGCAGTTTTGCAAATAAAAACAATCCTTATCTTGTAGTCCTTTTGCGCTTTCAAGAATACGAATGCATTTTTCAGTACATTCTGTTAAAAATTATTTCATAAAATTTGCTTAGCTCTCAAATCACTTGCACGTGCATGAAAGGAATAACTCATCATATGCTTGCTAAAGATTGAACCTTAAACAAGAGTTTGGAACCTTTCCAAAAACATTGATCGAATGATTTTCTGAACTCTGTAAAGGAATACACGTATTATGCTTGATTGAACCTTGAAATAAAAACAAAAAAAATCGACTTATTTAAAGTCTTTGTCCTTTTTACCCACTTTTGTATTTTGTTATTCCATACAACAATATACATAACATAATAGTTTATTGACTGATAAATGACTTGACAATATTTGTTTGAATTATGCATTCTTTGTATTTCCATTTTCACAACATTAACATACAGAGGGTGACAAAATAAAGTAGGTAACAGTATACAATCGACCATAAACCATCCACGCTCTGAAAAACACTCTTTAAAATTTGTTTACAAAAATCGTAAAAATCTCTCATTTATTCAATATCAACTGTTGAAATGAATTATGTTACACTAGATGTTCATCAATGTATTCTAAATTATTCCATAGCATATGGTTATTTACATATCTGAATGCCCTACTTCATATGCACAATGTCACAATAACCGAACATATCCTATTCAATATTTCTTTGCTTAAACACATTTTAACATAAAATGTAAAAAAAAATCCAAAATCCGAATCGGATCTATTTGATACCAATGACAAATGGGTTAAAAGGTATGATAAAATGACAGACAAGCGTTTAATATATAAATCGATAAAACAATGTTAATCTTATTTAACATGGGTTATAAGTATGAATGTCGTCTAATTAATCCCAGTAAAAGTTCGTGCCCCAATTTCTCATAATCTCATTAAGCATCGCATGTTTTATTGTCGTATCGTTTAGCCAAGCTTAATTTTGAGTTAACAAAACAAAAAGTAGTTTATTAGTACTATTACTGTACATCAGATCCAGGAGTAAGACAAGAAATAGTAACTGTTCCAAAAACCCAAATTTTTGGCAGTATAAAAGAGCGCTTTAGGGTGGCGGGAGGGTAACTGTTGTTTACTTTATTTTAAAGACATCGTTCAATTAAAAGCGTGCAGTGTAAGTGTATAGAGTTGTAATTTATCCGCGCAGTAGTTATAAAACGGTAATGACTATTCTACTTGCTACCATTTCGATATCAGAGTTAATGTGTAGACGAAACCAAAAAAATGTTTTCACACATGGAATAAGTAAAACTACTCCATATAATTCGAATTTCATGACACCAAAACAACAGCGTCATTAACAATGGACAAACAAGAAAGAACTAAACACATCACAGTCTACATTTAACTGTTACATAGTAAAAGTCAAATGGAGGTCAAATGTTGCTATATTTACTTATAGAAGGTTTGCAGAAGACTAGTTCAATTTTATTAGTATATTTTCATTTCATCGAATGATAGTAAACCGGCACAGTATCAATTACATATCACGTATTGGTTTATATATGTGTAATTCTAGCACTATATTTCACGACGGGCAATCATTTGAGCCATGACATTTTGTTATGCGTTGAAATCGCTCCAACGCGTCTTCAGTGATAATGCCAACGACTGAAAAGCGGTTGTAAGCAGTGGGTATTGTTTCTTATTTTTCAATATTGTTGCTTGCACTTTTATAATAGTGAAATGAAAGAAATCGGGGAATGTAGTTCCACATAGAATCGACAATGTGTTGTGTTAAATGTAAAAGTTCTTAACAAAAATCAAACTCGAGTCGTCTTGAACGTGCAAAACTTACTAGAGCTTAGTGTACACAACGTAAGAATCTTGATTTTCATTGAAGTGTTATCGTGCCTCAGGGTTTAGCAATTCCTTCGCACAATTATAGCTTTTCATTGACCAAATTTTGCCCCATTATAAATGTTGAAACTGTGTGTGTTATACTTGGTGCTTTGGGTTTGATGTTGGGAACATTGTGGTGCCAACGAATAGGTTGTGGTGTTCATTAATGGAAAGGGACAGTGAAAAAAACTTAAAGAAGTTCATAAAACGACAATTAACTTATTTAATATAAGTGTTATGTCGAACTACAGCACTGCTTGGTGGACGTTAAGGCTCACTTGGTACTTAATAAATGAATACTTTATTGTAAATGGTCGTCGTAGTTTTAATTTTGTATTTTCAGGTAATTTGTGCCCAAATTTCAAATATGATTCAACGTTCCAAAATCTGGCTTTATATTTTTAAATACATACGTAGTGTTGATCTTTGTGCAAAATGTAGAAAACCTGTTAATATAGTTTTAGATCATCCGAATTCCTACGTTTAAATCTAAGAACTCACGACTGTGTTTACATATTATCAAGATGGTTGTCATAAAAAGGAAATGGTGGCGGGGACTATTCCTGCCATGAAGAAAATCTCTCTATGTTTTCATAACGTCAACCTATTAATATCGAGCACTCCATTGAAATATTAGAAAGAAAAACACCTGTCTTGCAACAGTGGAAAAAATAGTACCCCCTATTTTTCAAACGAGCACGGTTTCTGTCGTTCATTGAAAATACTCATAAGTTTACCAACAGAAGTCAAATATCATCCTATGTTAAGCCCAAACTCATCGGCGTCTGAAAACAAATTCTTCTACCAAAGTCCCTTTGCGAAAGCAAACAAATTCTCATCGAGTACAATGGAAATGAGGTCTTAAGATGGGAATCTGGAAACGGTATGTATCAAATTCTAGATGAAAAACTACAGAAACACGCTCAGAAGCCAAATGTTTAAACATTTACCTTTAAAGCTGTTCTCCTATCACAATGCTAAAAATGCAATTAAAATACTGGGACAAGGCCAGTGATCGAAAGTTTAAAAATAAACCCTATTTAGTGGCACATCGAACATGGTTATGAGTATTTAAATTAAGGACTTCCGGACGCAGTCTCTGTAAGAATGGTAGTTGCAACATAAAAAGTAAGCACGGGATGACATATTACTAAGATAGTCTTCGTGATGTTTCTGAAAAAAAATTCCTTGACAATTCTCCCGCTCAATAATGTGGCATGTATGTTGCTTTTAGATCCTGTTGAATGGTTAAACATAAATGATATCCGGTACGTATTTGCAACAACAACTGTCATACAGTTTATGGAAAAGATCCAAGGTTATTTTTTCATTGTTTTCACAGATCGTATTCTACAAAACTACAATATATGAGCACCACATCATATTCATTGGCACCATGACGTTCACGATTTGAAGTGAGGCAACCTTTTACAATGTCACAGAATTGCTGTAACCTAAGAAACGATAATAATGTTCATGAAAATCCAAATATTTCACATTGTACATCCTGTGGAGAAATACATTCTGCGATTTTATAATTTAAATTCAAAAAGCCTCTAAAAATTAAAATAAAAACCCCCCAAACATACTCACTGTTTACGTCTGTTCACAGACACACTACGTATACAACAGGCATTGCAATTTGAGATATATTGGAGCATTTTCAACGCATACAAATGTTATGGTTCCAATGATTGCTTGCCGTGTATTTATATGGTAGAAAATATCGCATTTCAATTCTGCTGCTTATTGTTTGCATACATAAACGGGAATGAGGTTAAAATTAAAAAAACAACATAAAAAATGCTAAAAAGTACAAGTGCATCCTCTTATACACTGTGTTACCTATAAGTTACTGAAGAGTGTTTGGCTGAGATGTAACACGACTATCTTTAAACCTAAAGTATAAGTAGTTATAGTTATAAGCTATTATTATATTATAATTATGAAATTGTTATTTCAGATTTACTGGTTGCGACAGTGAACATGCCCTTGACCGTGTACACCCTAGTGATGGGAGAATGGAACCTGGGATACAACGCATGCGTATTAGCAGGGTTTATCAACATGCTGACCTTAGTAACAAGCGTCTTGTCGTTATGCAACATTTCTTTAAATAGATACGTCATGGTCTGCCACCCATCGAAGTTCAAGAACATCTATACAGTTCGAAATGCTGTGCTCATGATTATAGGTAAGATGCATTAAGGAAATCACATCGTATTTAATCATATCAAAACGCATCAGCAACAGGCTCGATACCTACATAGTTTTTTTAGCAAAATGATTTATTGAATCCTGCTTTGCAGATATGCCCTGCCTGGGTTTCATCGTAGGTCCTTATGTTAATTTTAGTTTGGGTTTATTTCAAGACTGTCCGGTTTGAAAGGATGATTAACCTAGGTCTTAATACACGTTTTTATACGTTTGTTTGATTCAGTATTTAATATAGTTGTAATTGAAAGCAACCTTGACCTTATTAAATCAGTTTTACTGTAAATAAGCGGTCTAAAATGCCTTAATTATTATTCACGATACAATGGAACAGACAAATGTAACGTCAGAAGAAAACCACGAGCGCTCCTGTATGAATTTCATGGGACAAATCTGAGGCCTCATCAGAAGGCAGCGTATGTTTAATGATATTTCGAATACAAATATGCTACAGTGTGGTCTACAATTTAATGTGAATGTGACAATAAGATTTATAACGCTGTCTTAAGAGGCAAAACTATCGACATGAGTGTTTTCAAGATCTGAGCGATTAAAAGTACACACTAAGGGTATTTGAATGTTGGGTAATTTATTAATTAATCTCGAATGGAATTATACGCTAAATATTTGAAAACTGATCAACATCATAAAATCATTTTTTTTATTTGTCTCAATATTCCATCGCATATAAAACTAAAGGTTTGAATGCATCCAATCATTAAAAAAATAAACATACAATCAGTTATATCAATAAAATGTTGCGTTCAGCAATGGCGTGTGTTTATGATTTTATATAGATATAATTTGATGAACAATAAAATAATTCAACAGTTTAGTACTGCTTTAAAACGGCTTTTACAAGCATTAAATTGTCGGTACTTATCTATAACTGCTCTGGTCTTTTCACTGCTCTTTACAGCTGTCTATATTTCATAATTCATTTTTGATCCATATAGTTTTGTTTCAGGTGTAATTACCCTGTCTATATTGCTGTCAACACCGCCACTGATTGGTTGGTCCGAGTATGTGTACACGCCCACTCACTCGTTCTGCTTCGCTAATTGGGTGAACCACATGTCATACGCCTTCTTTATGATTGGTTGCTGCTTTGGGATACCGTTCAGTGTTATGACCGTGTGTAATATATGCATAGTCCGTACAGTTCGAAACAGTCGACTAAGAGTGAGGACCAATTCACGAAATATAAACTCGTCGAAGGATTCATATTTTCAAAGATCTCGACATACTACTATCAGCAACGATGTCAGTACTATACACAAAGATGACAAAGCAGACGATGTCGAGAGCTCTTCGTTCAATCTTTCTGGTATACAAAATATGGACTCAAAAGGTAAAGTGTACGAAAGCATCAATAAAGATATATCAATCATTGAAATCGATGATGAAACGGCTGAGAACGAAACTTACATCAATAACTATGATATCGAAAAACTCGACAACAATAAGAATGACACAAATCAAAACGTGACTAAGAAATCAAATGAAATAAAAGAAGATGGTATAGTGTTTCAAGTAACATCGATAAAATCAGACGCCGGTCTAATCAAAACAATACCAGAAGAATCTTCTACGGGGTCAATGTTTCAAGTAAAGCCACGAGGGCACAATAACAATGCAGCAATAGACAGCAAATCTTATACCAACAGTCAGATAGGACACAGTACAGGTCCGTTGGTGAAAGACACTTCTTTGTTACATCCCTGCTGGAAATCAACAGCGGATCAATGGGCTCGAAATCCTCGTCCCCGGTCAATTTCACCTGAAACAACCTCAAATATGTCAATCAAAAAAAGACCATCCAGTTCCGTATATGTCAATGTGACCATGCGCCAAACACCACCGTTACGTAGAAGGGAGGAACTGCGGCTTTCATTATCACTAACTGTTGTTGTAGTCGTGTTTGTTATATGCTGGTTGCCTTATTGCATATCTATGATATTATCTATATTTGCAAGCGGGAACATTCCAAGAGAGTTTCACATGTTCACCTTGCTCATAGGTTATGCAAATAGCGGATGTAATCCCATTATTTACGGCGTTATGAACAAGCGTTTTAAGGTCGGCTTTAAACGTCTGTTTTGTTTCTGGCGTAAATCATCAGATTCCTCAATCAGTAGCGCATAATGTCAACGCAATGAGGTACATGTATTTCCTTGTACTGTCGTGTTCAGAAATGTGAACAGAAATAAAATTTCGTGCTGTTCTTTATTGTATGATTTGTAGATCTTAGTAAGCAGACACTTATATGGCGAACAAGAATCTCTAAGGGTTTTGATATAGGTGTGCATTTAGAGATACGTTAAATGGCAATGAAATAAATTGATAAATCAATGAATAAGTGTGGCTCATAATGTATTTTTCCCCACTACTTTCGGTTTCGTTATGTAATAATTAGCATTAAAATGGCAGAAAAACGACACCAATTGATAAAGCAATTATTTTGCCTTCTCCAGCAAATCTAGTTGAATCGAAAACTAAACTCTCCGACTCTTGAAATTATATGAGACGGCAATAGCTGTACTGCCAACCCTTTATCACACTAAGCCAAAGCCTTGTTTATTACATTATTTTGGAAATATTTCTACATATACTTTTTGCACTCATGCACAAAAATGCAAAGAGACAAAAGGCAGACAAATTCTACATAACTGTACAGAACATACTTTATCGAACTTTCACATTGCAAAACTTGGTTCGGAGGATCAAAATCCGAGGTCTTGGTATAGTCAGTTTGTGCGTATTTTTAATGTTTAATATTTGACCGGTGGACGTTTTTTGCTATATTCAATGGTTCCGAATTCATAATTAATCCCAAATTCAAGATTGAACATTTAACTTCATACTAAATGTGTGTATTTGTAAAGATTTTTTTGCGCTGATATTATGATCAAACACAGTTTGAAGTACTTTTCTTCAAGCTTAAACAGACTCCTGACTGGTGATGTAGGATTGACAATTATTACCTGTACCCTTTTTTAATTGTAAGCCCGTGTACTTGCGTGAGCTGTCAATGTGTAAATTGTTTTAGTGAGCTTGGTCTCCATATTGAATACGTCGTTGGTGCCGGATGGGTTTCCCTTTCGGTAAGACGATAACCCCAATATTCAGTGAAATGACTGTGGACTTTAACGTTTTAACACCGTTTGATATTTAATCCTGATTTAAAGATTTAAGCATTTGCTACATATCTTCGATTTTAAATAGGAAAGAAATGTTGACCTCTTTGAATAACGTCACGTGATTTTGACCAGTATCATGTCATAATATCTTTCTGTGATAAAGCAAATATTGTATCAGATGCCCAATATGGTTTTAGAAAAGGTAGATCATAAATTGAGGCTCAATTTGTATTATCAAATATTATTCAAAATTTTTTAACGACAATAAACGTCTGTATTGTGTTCTTGTAGATTTTAAAAAGGCTTTTGATTGCATTTACAGATATGCGTTATGGCTAAAAACGTATAAAACCGGTATTAAAGGTAAAGTATTACGAGTTATTAAAGCTATTTATGAAAAAGTAAATTCAGCTGTTAAGGTGTTAAATAATTATTCTGACTTTTTCGAATATCCCATAGGCTTGGGGCAGGGTGAAGTCATGTCTCCGGTCTTGATTTCCTTGCTTTTAGATGACATAGAACTATTTTTACAAACAGATATGAATTCAGGCCTCACTATTAATGTCCTTATAATTATACACTATTGTTTGCGGACGATGTGATTATACTAGGCAACACACCTGAATATATGAATAGGTCACTGTCATTATTAGAAAGTTACTGAAATGAATGGAGTCTAGAGGTTAATATAAGTGAAACAAAAGCCATGGTATTTCGTAAAAGAGGTGGTCTGTTAAGAAGTTTCTATGCAAAAATAATTGGAATAAAGTTGATAGCGACTTCAATTATTTGGGAACTGTTTTCAATTACAGGAATCATGAACACATATTTGGAAAAGCTCTTAATGCACTAAATGTTTTATTGGCTAATTGCAATAAGTATAATATCAAGCCAGTCAAGTTAATTGTCAATTATTTGATGCCTTCGTTGCCTCAATATTAGGTTATGTGTCTGAGGTTTGGGGTTTCGGAAAATCAAAAGTAATCGAGCGCATTCATTTAAAGTGTTTTAAAGAATTTTAAATGTACGCATCAATACTGAAGTTATTGAAACAGATAATGTTATATTTAAGGAAATATATAATGTTGAAGACTGTCAAAATGGTAAACATGTGTGTTCGATAATCTACAGTTATATAATGTTAATACTATTGTCAGTCTATTCAGAGAAACATTAATTAGTACATTTAAGCAAACATGGGCTAATGACAAAGCTAGAAGTAGTGTTCTAAACCTGTGTAATTATATTAAAAGTACATTTTACCGCATGATTTTATATTACTAGATTAAGAGTGTCTGCTCATTCATTAAGAATCCACACCGGTAGATTCCTATAAATGAACGTTATTGTACTTTTTGTAATTCACATGATCTAGAAGATGAATTTCATTTTATATTAATATGTCCTTGTTATAATGATATCAGAAGGAAATACATTGAACTTTTTTATGTCAGACCAAGCATGCATAAGTTTATAGAACTGCTTAAGTCAGACAACAAAAATACTGTATTTAAATTTTCCAAATATATAATAGAAGCTCTTAAACATTGAACATCCATAACACATAGTGATTAGTTTTTATCAGTTCATCCTCATGTTTTATCATTTGCATATTATTTTTTTCACGTATGTGCATTTTTTTATATCTACATATAAACATTTCATCGCCGTCGACGGCGTTTTCGAGTTCTTCTCCTTGTTAGAATAAACAGACCAGCATTGTCATTTTCCATGAGGCGCTTTTGTTGCAATATTAATCAACACCATTAACAGCAGGTAATATTTGTAACTGATTTTTGTTATCAAGATTTCAATAGTTGTCCTTTTTATCTTAAGAAGAGCAGAAAGTTTTATTTGAAGTAATAATTGTTATAACAAGATTGTATTCGTTATCTTTAATGATGTGTCTTTCATCAAAATAACAAATCAACCATTAACTTGCACGCGCATCTCAATTAATGTGACGATATGAAACTCCTCGTGCAAGAAAGACTATTAATTGGTGTTAAGCATCAAAGGACGCCAGGAATTATATAGTTATGTTGTTGTTTTTTTATAATAAATAGAAGGATGTGACAGAGATGTAAATATGGCAAAGATACGAAGTTGCTTTCTTTTACATAATCAATATTAACTAAGTGTAAAATGTAAATAAAGTAAGAGAAGTAATTATACTCACAGGAAATGTAAAATTTGATATATACTGTAATAATTTAATACAAAACAAAGAGCGAACAAAGTGACAAAGACTTGGGTTTCAGGCTGCCGTGTGTTCGCTCAGCTCCATGGTGAAGACAAAGGTCGTCAGATCAAGCACCTTGATGACATTCTGCAGATATCCGGCGAGCAACAAGTGTAACTGGTGTAACCAGTGTTACTGTGTTTTGTGAGTCTGGGAGTCTAGTGCTGCTAAAACTGTTAATATATAGTTAATGTATAACCGAATTAAAATGCCAACTATTTACTTACTAATACGAAAGATTACTTACCATAGTCAAATCCGATGTTATATCCTGCTTTTTTGTTTTTGTTTTAATTGTTGCAAAGCATTACTGAATATCGTTAGTAAATATATCCAGTAACTACACTGTAGTACACTTAAACTACTAATCTACTTTAATTAAGATGTCAAATTTTGCACAACTGTCTTGAATTTGTCTCAAATTTATCAATGTTCGTTTTTTTACAAATAAAAACTAAAATAGCATACACTCTCATGAACATGTACATACATTTACTTCATTGAATAAGTCCTCGTTGTATATAGTTCACTTATGTCCACATTAGCATTATCTCTAGATGTGTTTGTACATGTCCACGGTTACGATAGTTATTATCCATGTATTATGACTGTTCTTCAATTATGCACATACATATGTTCGTATGTGTTACACTTCTGTTTTTGACATTTCATTTGACTCTCTATAGCAACTAAGTATTCCTAATAATTATTTTTGAAAACTATTGAAATGTATGTTTAAAGTTATTCCGATAATGTAACAAAACGTGTATATCCAAATGGTCAAACTTTTGTGTAAATGAAATAATACTTGACAAATACCAACATGAGAAACACGAGATAATGGTCATTATGATATTGACAGTCGATTAAGGCCATTACACGTTTTATTAGGTTGTTAAAGGGTCCTAGTGATCCCTGATGATACTAGACATATTGAAATAAAATAAGGTTTTTTTCTTAAATTAAAATAAAATTAGTGTACGTATTGGGAAATAATATCTGCATGTTTAAGTTTATATATATGATTGTATCTGCTAGTTGCGGCTACCATCTATTAAATATTGATTATGACACATATCTAAATTACATTGTTAATATGTATGGCCTAACACAGTTTTATATTTTGTCCTAATCCTATTGTTAAACGACCATCGATAGTCATCGTCTTATCAACATTACATGATTGTATACTTATTTTAACGCATTGCTGAATAATTATTTAAAGTTTAACCGTAAATGTATAACTACTTGTCCCATCTGAACGTAGTTGATTTTTTTTTACAGTTGTTCAACATATGTTTTACTTATTTCTCTTTCCCTTTTTGTCTCATTACTTAGCCACACCCCAGGAAACCCTTAATATGCTTATATTTGTTTCTCTTTTGCTCCGATCGCAGGTTGTACATGTTTGTGTGTATGTTGTATTGTATCCGCATAGGTGATTGATCTTCAAGCATATAGATCTGCGATCGGACTTTTTTATTGTAAAACACAGCGCTTTCCAATGACTTCAAGTATACGAGTACATTCGCTGGGTAGCCTTGTTCTGAAACTTATATTTTATATATTATTCATAAAACAACTCCTGAGCACCTGGCTGCATATACAGGCCGTTAATATTCCCGCGTCCTTTTCAGGCATATTTGCTTTGTTTGGCACGTTGTCAATAGTAACTCGTTTTGATAACGATTTTGCGGATATGATGTATTTAAACGACCCTCTTTGCGTTTTGGTTTTGTCTGTTTCAACTGCATTATACAGGCTGCTTATTATATCTGGTGATATTGAACAAAACCCCGGTCCAGGAGACACAAACAATTTCAGCTTCTCACTTTTTCATCAAAATATCCGTAGTATACGTAATAAAATCGATTATGTCAGGGACAATCTGTCAGATTTTAACATACTTTGCTTTACGGAAACGCATTTATCACACGAAATTCTAAACGAAGATATTGCTCTCGAAGGATTTGATACTGTTTTTCGAAAAGACTGTTCATCGTACTCTGGCGGTCTTCTCATCTATACGTCATCGGTCTACAGACCGAAACGATTATTTGATATTGAAAATATTATACCAGAATCTATTTGGGTGCAAGTTTATGACAGATCAAGTAGTTATATAATTTGTAATGTATACCGCCAACCCAATACATCTGTTGAAATGTGGGAAAGATTACATTTAGGCATTGAGAAGGCTTACGAAATTTCGAACCAAATCATCATCGTAGGTGACATAAATGAAGATCAACTCAATACTTCAAATCATAAATTTAAGGATATTCTTCTTTTAAATAATTTGACAAATATAATTAATGCTCCTACGCGAGTGACAAATACCTCTGCAACACTTTTGGACCCAATCGCGATAAGCAATAACATAAAACTGCATCACGCTGGCATACTTGATTCAAATAACTCGATCAGTGATCATCTAGGTACTTTTGCATACATTGATTTTAACTTTCCGGAAAATAATACTTACCAAAGGCGAGTCTGGAACTATAAACGCGCAGATTTTACTAAACTAAATGACCTAATTAATAATTATGATTGGTCTTCTTTACACCCGCTTGATATAAATACAGCAACACGTAAATTTACAGAAATATTCATAAACTTAGTCAAACAATGTATTCCAAATTATTTAGTTACTATACGATCCGACGACAAACCATGGTACACAAACGAGATTCGAAAGTTTTCAAGACAACGCGACAGGTTAAAGAAGGTAGCAACCGTAAGTGGTAAAACATTAGATTGGAATAAATACAAAACTTTTAGAAACAAAGTTAATAACATGAAAAAGTACGCTAAAACAATTTTTTATAACAACATTGAGGAGTCTTTAAATGATTTCAAAAACAACAATCAAAAACAATATTGGAAGACCGTAAAGCTCTTAACTAAAAGCAATACAAACTGTGACCAGAATATACCACCACTGTAAAACAATGACCAGTCATTTTCATTTACTGACACCGATAAAGCAACTACTCTTAATAATTACTTTTCGTCAATATCTACTGTTGATGATTCAACTTCTTCTCTTCCTCCATTTGCCTCTAAAACCAATTCCTCTTTTACCAATATTATTATTAATGAACAAGAAGTCACAGACATTCTTGGTATTCTGGATATAAATAAAGCAACAGGACCTGATCAAATATCTCACCGTATGTTAAAAGAAACAAAAAATACAATTTGCAAACCACTCACAATATTATTCAACAAATCGTTAGTAGAGACCACTTTTCCTAGCGATTGGAAGTTAGCTCATGTATTGCCATTATTCAAAAAAGGTGAAAAGTATTTGCCCTCAAATTATAGACCAATTTCCCTAATTAGTTGTGTTGGCAAGGTTATGGAAAGAGTAATACACAAACATATCCATAATTATCTTATACAAAATAATCTCATATTCAAAAACCAATCAGGCTTTTTACCAGGACATTCGACAATATACCAGCTCGTAGATATGTATAATCAAATTTGTAAATCGTTTGACGATAAAAAGTCAACATGTATTGTATTCTGTGATATTAGTAAAGCATTTGATAGAGTATGGCATAAAGGTTTATTATTTAAATTAAGAAAATACGGTATCAATGGTGATGTTTTAAATTGGCTTTCAAGTTACCTTCAAGGTAGATCTCAAAGGGTTTTTGTAAAATCATCATTCTCTCAAAAAATGTCAATAAATGCTGGAGTCCCTCAAGGGTCCGTGTTAGGCCCTTTATTGTTCCTTATATATATTAACGATATAGCTGATCCGTTATTAAGTATAACACGCCTTTTCGCCGATGATAGCTCGCTAGCTGTTACTTCAACTGATGTTAATTACATTGAACGTACATTGAATCATGTTCTTGATAAGATACATCGTTGGGCAGAGCAATGGCTCATAACTTTTAACTCTGCTAAAACGCAAGTTATGTTCTTCTCAAGAACCAATGATAACCGTCCAACTCTTATTTTCAATAACAGCCAACTCAACTTTGTTGAACACCATAAACATCTCGGAGTAACACTTAGTGAGAATGGAAAATGGCATGAACATATTAACTCTATAATTAATTCTGCAGGCAAAGTATTGGGCTCTATGAGACTACTTAAATATAAACTGAAGCGGAACACTATTAACCAAATATATATTTCATACCTTCGTCCAATTCTAGAATATGGGTCAATAGTCTGGGACAATTGCACTAAATATGAGAAAGACATGTTAGAAAGAATTCAGTATGAGGCGGCAAGACTAGTCACTGGACTTACCCGTTCCGTCTCTATTAACAATTTATTAAATGAAATAGGTTGGGTATCTTTAGCTGATCGAAGAAAAATGCAAAAACTAATATTGATGTATAAATATAAGGGAGGTTACTTGCCACATTATTTAATTGACGATATGCCTCAACTTGTTAGAAATAATACCCCATATAATCTTAGAAATAATGATAACCTTGAAACACTGGCAAGAAGAACTGAAATGTATTCTAATTCCACGATACCATCCTCAGCGAAATTATGGAATGATCTTAACCCAGAAATAAAAATGTCTGACACACTAGCAGCTTTTAAATATCAGCTTAAAAAGATGTACAAACCCCCAACAGTCCCAAACTACTACTATCATGGTGAGAGATTAATGCAAATTCAACACACTCGAATAAGAAACAAATGTAGCAATCTTCATGCAGATCTTTTTAACAACTTTCTACGTGACGATCCATTTTGCGAATGTGGCAATAGTTATGAAGATGCTGAACATTATTTCTTCAGATGTCCTTTATATGAAAATGCGAGATTAACTTTATTTACAAAAACTAGACCCTATCACCCTTTAAGTCCTGATAAACTCCTGAATGGTATAGACAGTTTAACTGATGACGATAATAGTAAACTCTTTCAACAAGTCCAAGCCTTTATTAAACATACAGGAAGATTTCACCAGCAAACTACCTAAGCGAGTATACGAAATAGTAAATAGCCATGTGGAAGCATAAGCGCTGTAACATTTGATGTAACGCTATGTGAGGGTTGTGGTTGGGGTGTGTGCTTTTGTCTCCTTTATATGTTTTTTCTCTGTCCTTTTTTTTCTCTCGTCAGTTTCTTTTTCTTCTTCTATATCAATTCTTCATTTTCTTGTTTGATACAATGTTGTTTTTCTTCTCTTTTTTCTAATAATATAACGAATATTACTTATACACGCAAATTCACAAATTAAATACATTATATACTTTTAGCATATTATGCATTATGCTCTTTTTAGCATATACTACTTTACATACCAATCATCTTGTTAACTCTAACGAAACTATAAGGGGAGGGCCGTAACTAATGTTGTTGATAACTTGTGGCCCGACCCTTTTGCATACAACTTTAATAACATTTATTTCAAACTTTTCTATAAACATGTATGTAAATATTTTGACAATTGTAATAATGTTTATAACTATGCAATAAAATATTATTAAAATTAAAAAAAAAATAATTTAATACCGAATGTAAATCAAGATGGCATGCAACGTCTCGTAATTGCATTTAAAACAAGATCAAAGTCATAAAAAATAACATGAAAAACGCAAGCAAAAAAATGTACAGCAGAGTTTGACAGTAGCGTTAATGCAGGATTACATTATTACTGGTTGAACAACCCAAATAATAACTAAAGGTTTACTGGCATCATTGGCAATAAGTCATGTAATATGATTTTCTTATACTGCCTTTTTATTAATAACTACGTATCTATGTGTTCGTAAAGAATATGAAAACAGGTTTGCTTAGATGGAAGGAAAACAGTTCTGAGACATGGCCATAACGAATAAAAAATATCATAACTACTAAAAAATATGCATATGTGTTTAGTTTGGAGCAATGATTTCCTTAAACTCAATAGGTATCATATGTACATATTTGTAAAGACAAAGGAAAACATTGAAATGTAAATAAGTATACTCTACCAACTGTTACAGTAGAACTATACAGTATACTGTAGAAGAATTTTAAAAATGAACAGTCGTACACCCATATTAGATTGATAAATGTCGAAAACATTTGTTCTTATGAAGGATACCGAGTTTAATTTGAAAGAAATATGCATACAACACGGTATTTCTACCTTATGTGACTATAGTTGTATCACAGTAAATCTTTAAGCATTCACCAATCATTTAATATTTTTGCGTTTTCTGTTATTAAATACAGGGTAGCATCCTTGTTATCAGTTATATTTATGTTTTCCATAAATGCATTATTAAGTAAGTATTTAAAGGTTTATCAGTCAAAACTTATGTTTGTTATGCATGTGTATGTATTGATTTTGAATAAGAGTGTCACTTTAATTGAAATGATAAAAGAATTCTGTACGAAATGAAACATCATTTAAAGACAAACTACACAATTTAAAGAAAACGAATTGGATTAATTCGTTTAAGATTTGTTTACTTAAAATTGAAGTCGTATTGTCTAAAATGCATAATAATAAATTACCTGTGATTGACAAACTGTATATATAATCATTTGCAGAAATTATTAACGTATACATTAAACAATGATTGTAAAAACTATTGTTCAAGAAAAATGGATAGGTCAATCATATGTCACTTAAACACTAAAAACAAATACATGTATTATATGTTATATATAAAAATAGTCGGTATTATATTATTACAAATCATTGCGAAAATAAAAGAAGAACTACAACAGGTAATGACAATGCGATTTAGTGTAGATTGTTAAAAGTCAGGATTGTCCATAATTCTTGAACTATTTAATGCAGCGAAACTCTCTCCCATACGACGCCCCCAGTGTGTAGTCGTCTGGGCTCTCCCTCGCGGCTGCTGTCCCCCGGCGCGTGCGTTCGTGGCTCGTGGCACCGGTCCGATGTACGTCTCACCGTTTACGAATAGCTTTTCCCCCACGAAATATGTTCGTTTTCCCTTCCGCTCTTCCTCCTTTTGTATATGATATAATGCTTTTCTGGCGTCCCGGATTCCCATGGACTGCTGTATCCCTATTCCGTTACCGGCTTTCTTGATGTCGTCTCTCTTCTCGTACGCCATTTTTCTAACGTCCTCTCTCTCTGCCTTCAGTACTGAAACTGTAATGTTATTGGTCGTGGTTTTCGTGCTGAATCCTTTCCGAAAACATTGAAGCCGTTTGATTAGCCCAAACAAACAAATTGATACCTGTCATTCGTGTACACGTGTATTTAAAAAAACAAAAACAATATCATTAACAAAATGGTAAGAGACAAATTGAGTTTAAACGTTTATAAAGTTTTTTTGTTGATGTTTGTCTCATAGATATTCTGAAAAATGCATCTATCATTTCTGTATACTGGTAATTTTTTTTAATAAACCCTCGAAGATTCGACAGACACCCGATATTTGTGTGAAAAATGTTCTGTGTATTGACCAGTTTCAAGACCTAACTGAGTCGAGGGTTAAAGTGCTTATCAGTGAACTTGTCATGTCGATTCGTGTGAATTGGACGTATTGCTTGCCAAGATATTCAAGTCTTCTCTACATCATTACAGAACTAGTCAATATGTCTTTACGACTAAGAGTATTTCCTAGTGGTAACAATATATTATTAGTCCACATTTAAAGACGGTTGGTTTTAAACTTGAATTTAGTAATTATACACTAGTGAGTAACTCATCATTTCTTTTCAAATTCAGTAAAGTCTGTGTTCACTCAGGCTGCGAGACGTCTTTTATCAAACTTGTAAGTGAACAGCTAGATGACATCGAGAGGTAACATTGCTTAATGCAATCGATATTTGTCGCCTTTGATACTGCGGACCATAACATCTTACTTGACGTACTTCAGAGTCAGTACGGAGTCACCGATTAAGCTCCGAGATGGATCGATTCATACCTACAACCATGTAGCTGTCAACATCGCCAGCACCGCAACACATCTCCGCGTGCTTAAAATAGTGTGTGACAAGGCAGTTGCCTTCTACCTAGCGCTAGCTCACATACACTGGAACATTATTTTATGTTATCAAACCATCGTTCTATGGATTCGCAATCTCATTAAAATCAGATCCCTAATACACGCTTCACGACGTTACGCTATGTACATAACGTAATGAAGTGAACGTCACGATATGATTTTAATGAGATTGATGGATTCGCAGATGACCACTCTACAACAAACCTTTTCGGCCAACTTATGTTACCAATGAACTAAATGAAATCAAAGAACTTAAACAAAAACCTCAAAAACTGAATTTATTATGTGTGGCTGTATAGCACAGTTAAATAAATGTTGTACTAGACATAGTTGGTGACTACGTTCGATCAGTCAGTGTTATAATGTACATAGGACTAAAAAGTCTGGTTACTAACTGACCGTTGTTTGTTTTTCCTAAGAACAACTTTTTCTGATCATTTTTCACATCTTCGCTGTATCTTTTTGATACTTTATTGCAATAGAAAGATGCGAAAACGTGCTGTTTTTAATAGAGCACTTCAGTAAACACTTATCCATTGACGATGGTTAAAAGTGTGAAAATGACACAATTGCCTAAACAGAAAAAAAAACGAATATATATATTTATTAAGGGGCGGGTGAGGGGCAGTAAAATAGAAAACATAGTTTTCATATATTAAGGGGCGGGTGAGGGGCAGTAAAATAGAAAACATATTTTTCATATATTAAGGGGCGGGTGAGGGGCAGTAAAATAGAAAACATATTTTTCATATGTATTTGAACAATAAAACATCAAATTTGAGAAATCAAACAGTTTACTTGTTGTTTGTAGTCATTTTTTAACATGCAGTTTATATGTCCCTCTAAAACGGTTCAATATATTTTTCTCTCAATAGTACATTATTCTATCAGACTATTTTTATGCTGTAAGAAAAATATTTTTATCAAAATTGATATTCATTCGTTCAATGGAACGCATGATTGAACGAGGACGAGCTTCTACATTTGTGTGCCAATGATAGGGTCATGAAATTACAAATTAAACTAGAGCTGTCACAGGAGTGACGAATACCCCCAAATGCCGCCTGGACACAGGAATGGCAAACCATTCCTTTGAAAAGAGGCCATAACTCCAAGGTTACGGCACACTGCATCTTCTTTTATTATGCATGTATTGTTTTATTTAAATCTGTTGAGTAATTTAGAAGTTACACTGCTGACAAGAAAAACTAGCCTTTTATGAGTTATCGTCCGGAAACCGTTTTTCTATTTTTAGTAACAGTGACCTTGACCTTGGCCCCACCAGCCCCAATATCGAACTTGACGTGTATCTTCTGATGTTACACCTGTGTACCAAAAATTGTTCAAATCTGTCTAGCCTTTCATGAGTTATCGTCCGGAAACCGTTTTTCTATTCTTAGTAACAGTGACCTTGACCTTGGCCCCACCAGCGCCAATATCGAACTTGACCTGTATCTTCTGATGTTACACCTGTGTACCAAAAATTGTTCAAATCTGTCAAGCCTTTCATGAGTTATCGTCTGGAAACCGTTTTTTCTATTTTTAGTAACAGTGACCTTGACCTTGGCCCCACCAGCCCCAATATCGAACTTGACCTATATCTTCTGATGTTACACCTGTGTACCAAACTGTATCTTCTGATGTTACACCTGTGTACCAAAAATTGTTCAAATCTGTCTAGCCTTTCATGAGTTATCGTCCGGAAACTGTTTTTCTATTTTTAGTAACAGTGACCTTGACCTTGGCCCCACCAGCCCCAATATCGAACTTGACCTGTATCTTCTGATGTTACACCTGTGTACCAAAAAATTTTCAAATCTGTCTAGCCTTTAATGAGTTATCGTCCGGAAACCGTTTTTCTATTTTTAGTAACAGTGACCTTGACCTTGGCCCCACCAGCCCCAATATCGAACTTGACCAGTATCTTCTGATGTTACACCTGTGTACCAAACATTTTTCAAATCTGTCTAGCCTTTCATGAGTTATCGTCTGGAAACCATGAAAACCGACAGACCGACCGACCGACAGACAGACCGACCGACCGACCGACAAGCTCACTCCTATATATCGCCTCAAACTTCGTTTGTGGGGGTATAAAAAATCCACATAGATCTCAAACAAATGTTTATGAAGGACTGTGGAGTCCTTGCAACAAAAGTAATCATTATTCTAAAGTGGTACACTTATTCAAAATCAATACATACACATGTATAACAAACATAAATTTTGAGTAATAAACCTTCAACTATTTACTAAATAATGCATTTATGGAAAATATTAAATATTGATAACAAGATAATAACCGTGTATTTAATAGCTGAAAACGCAAATGATTGGTGAATGCTAAGATTTACTGTGAACTACTATCGTCTCATATGGTAAAAATACCGTGTTTTCTGCACCTTTCTTTCAAATCAAACACAGTATCCTTCATAAGAACCATTGTTTCTGATATTTTTTAATCCTTTTTCGTAAATTAAAACACTAAATACGGCAAATCATATTTGGGAGTAATAGTGCATCTTAAAAGGGCTACAGCGTTTTATTGGGTCAAATATTGAACAAAATTTTTTATTTTGGGAGAAATTTAATAAAAATGCTTCTTTTATTCATAAAACATACCGGTAGTCATATAGGAGCTCTATTGCGAACAAACATTTGAAAATGAGACTGAGAACAAAATTACAAATAACAAATGATGTTAAACATAAAATATCTTATATGAACAAGAGACACTTTGATATTCCTATGAACTGTTTCTGACAAGTATCTTAGAACATATACACTGGAACTGGAGCATTCTTTTCACTGAAGTCCCATATGAAGCCATTAACTCAGCTAGCCTGTCCTGTGAATGTTAGAATACGGCTGGACAGGAGTCTTTTCCATGTACAAGTCAATTACATTGAAGATGCTTATAAACATCTTTCATCTTCCTATCTGTTTTCTCTTCTCTGCTTTTGCCATTCTTTTCTTGTCTGAAAGAAACAATACATAGTTCATACAGAGCTTCACCAGACAAGAAAAATCTTTAAATAATTAAGATAATTGCCATGTTTTAGAGGAACTGAATAGGCTTCAATATGTCTTAATTGTGTATCAACCTAAACAGAGTTAAGAACATCGTCGGCAACCACAGAACTTAAGTCTGTTATACATAATAATTACCATAAGACAATTGATTGACAAAATCTCATTTTAATGAATATGCATGAGGCAGGGGAAACAACTCTTCTCAATGATTTCCCATGTTACAATTACATATTCTTCAGTAACCCTGGAGAGTCAGTAGCCTCCGTGGCTGTGTGGTCTTGACTGCCGACAATAATTATTATACTAAAATGGCAGACCAAGTTCAATTCAGACTTCTGTAAGAATATTTTTCTAAAGTGAAGCATCTGGTTCCTTGTGTAACCAATAAAACTGCCTCAATAATTATTCATGAATACGAAATTGTCCTAGCCAAACCGCACACAGTCCACAATGAAGCATAACGTAGGAGTTTACCTGGGGTATCTGACCATGAGTTGAACAAGGACATAAAATTGAGTATTTCAGAAGGTCCCTTTTGTTACACACATCCATGGCCATTACATAGTTTTGTACTCAATATTGAAATTCGAAAATTGTCCAGATGTCAATGTTGCAGCCGCAAATATTATTAGAAAATGATTTCCCTTTAAAGTTACAAAAGTCATGTACCCAACAGCAAGGAAGTAAACACTTACTGGATTCCCTGCGTACATGGGTGCCGTACAGCCTGTTATTTCGGAAGTCTGCTGCAGTCTGGACCTGGGACTGACCTCGTTTCTCCACCTTCCTGACATCTGCCACCTCGACACCACTCACACTAAAAAAAAAGAGAAACAAAAAAGACATTATGTTGTGGTCCTTCAATACTGCATGAATGTTTCAAATATGCTAAAATTATATTTCTTAATAAGATTACAAGGAACCGGTTGATATTTCTGAAAATATTATCAAATGCACCTCTCAGACTTTTCAAGTCCCGCTCTTTGTTATGGGGCTATATTTATAAAGATTCTTCACGAAAGTGTTCAACTTAGTTAAAAAAAATCACTAAATTTATTCATTAGCCATTATTATTGGAAATCTTGCTAATTTCTCTGTGAAACTCGATTTAAAAACTAGAAATATGTCCTTAGGACTCGGATGCCCTGATAAGCTGCTTTTGTCACAAAAGCACTTGGGCCATTATTTGCTTCATTCTCCATAAATGTGCATCAAAATTTTGAGCTCCACAAACTAGTGGGAAATGAAATCCCAGGTGAACAACTTCATCACCGCATTAACAGTCCCCTAAGATTACATGACTCTAGGTAATATAATTTAGGAGTTGAGTAACAAAAGTCCAGAAATGCCAACTTTTGCTATTTCAAGGGTCAAAACTCTAGTTTTACTACGTGCAGCAGGAAACAAAATCCCAGGTGCACAATTAGATCACCCAATTAACATTCCCCTAAGGTTTCATGTCTCTAGGTCATATAGTTTTGGAGTTTTGAGCAACACTTAAAATAATTACTGAATCAATGATTCACACTCTGTCCCATGCACAGATGGTCAAGGGCAATTTTTATGCTTACCCATCCCCATTTTTGTGGGGGCATAAATACAGCACTGTCAGAAGATGCCAGAACTGCAATCATGTAGATTTTTCAGTTGAGAAAGAGGCATACCTTTACTTTCATGCAACCCAAAGTCGTGAGCCTTGATACACATGAACATATTGTCACTCTGAGCAAGTGCACCAAGTTTCATGAGAATAAAGTGAATGGTGTTTAGCAACGTCCAAGGTAAAAGATTTATCAAAAAAGTTAAAGACAGGTACATGTTTGGCAGATTCGGATAAGTAAAAGAAAATAAGAATAATAAATCAAAAACAAGTGCTTCACAAGTAGAGGCCAGCACTCCATTCAGCATTGTGTTTTTTTTCTTTTGATGAAGAAGAACATATTTACTGCTTTTAAAGTCAGAGTTATGGGCCTTGATACACACGTACATATTGTCACTTGTAACAGGTGCACCAAGTTTCATAAAAATATATTAAATGTGAAATAGTTTATGTCCAAGGTCAAAGATTTTGCACAATAAAAACAACACTATCATTAACACCACCAAGGCAAATACCTTAACCTGTTTCTTTGAATAGGAGACAAGCTAGTTTGCGGTCACAAAAGTACCTGTCAGTCAGTGAAATGAAGTCCTCTTTGAAAGAGATCTTGATCTTCTTCTGAACAGATTTTATTGTTTCATCTTCTGAAAAGACAAATGTATAAAAACATCTCAATTATAAACTTTTTTTTAGATTTCACCCGTTGTTCTACACACTGATTGAGGAAATCAATTGAAACAATCCAATTTAAGATAACCTCAACTAATAAATCTTCAGATTTCTGATTGAGATTCCACGGTAACTGATGCGTCTCTCAAAAATTTGTTGAACGAATGAAGACATGGATTTCTATCAGAGTAACAAACATTTCAAACAATCCTATTATACACCTATCACAATGGAAAAATACCACCACCACAGCAACAATTATAAGATAAAAGTACCCTCGGAATTTCCAGATTCTTCAAGTTTTTTCTGCTTCCGTTTCCCTTTGACCACTTTAGATTTTTGTGGTATTTTCTCATCAAGGCTTTCCAAGAAATCTTCAGGCAGTTTTGACTTGGCAAGGTCTTCCTTCTTCTTCGCCTGAGTAAAAGAAATTAACTTTCACTCTAAACCTAATATAACATACCAGTACTAAACTTTTACCCTATACCTTATATAATATACCAGAACAAACTTTCACTCTATACCCTATAATTTTTTATTATAATATACCAGTACTAAACTTTCAAACTTTCACCCTGTACCTCATATAATACAGCAGTACTAAGTTTCTCAGCACAAAAGGTATATACATTTTTAACTTTACTCAGAAGATAATTATTTGAGCGAATGCCAAAACATGGTCTTCTTTTTAGAAGAACAAAGAGCATAATTCAATAATTACACAAAAGCCAGAGTTATGGGCTTTGGTATTACCTATGTGTGCATATTGTCTCTGGCAACATGTGTAATTATTTTCATTCTTTAATGGCTTCTGGCCAAGGTAGAGAGTTTTTGCACAAAAACGTTGCCAATGACATTAAGGCAATGACAATACATCAACTTTTCTTTTTAAAAAAAAAACCCAGACAAACTTAAAGCACAATACTCACCTTTTGCTCTTTAAACTGAGCATCCATCTTTTTCCTGAGCTCCTTCCTACGAGCCTTCCCCGTGTCCACCTGTCTCATGGCTGACTTGAGCTGGGCAAGAACGGACTGCTTACTGTCATGGAAACCAACATCTTCTGGGGCCTCATCGTCACTACCAGTATCGTCAACTGGTGCATCTTCCACAGGGTTGTCTTCTGGACCTGAGTCTTCATGCTCTACAGAGAGATTTATACCTTTATAAAAGATGATCTGATATAAAAAAATATGATATAATAATATGGCCTAATTTCTAAGACCATTTTTGGCTATTTTCATGTTATAACACATGTATAATACTTTTCTAAATATTGGTGAAATATATGAAGGTGAAAAAGTGATATTAAATTAATTTTACAACTATTAATTGACTTTAACGTCACTTTTAAGTTTAATAATTACAAACAGAGTTATCTTAGTTGATAATTGCCAATTTTCACAAGTTACAGTTACCACATCATATTCTTACTAAAATTTGATAAAAAATTTTTTATAAAAAAAACAAAAAAACGGAAGGGGGCGTGGTGTGTCAAAACAACGCAACCTGTCCCTATGCTGAATACTGCATATTAAAATTTAGTCCATATAAACAGCCGCTTCATGTCAGTAACACTCGGAAGAGGAGTTGACATTAAACAGAGATAGATAGCTTCAGAGTCTTTGACGATATTTGATTTGGCGACTCTACAAAATGAATAGCTAAAGAACTTCAGCGAACACGTTATATATTACCTTTTTGGACGTGTTTAATGTGTTGTAAACATCAAAAAAATAAAAATCAACATTAAAGTTATGGAAGCCAGATGTGTTGTAAACATCAAAAAAATAAATATCAACATTAAAGTTATGGAAGCCAAAACTACAAAATAAATATCCAAATGTTAAAAAAGTTCCCTATATGCACATTATTGTTGCTAATTAAAATTTTGAAGTGAGTACGACATCATAGATAGTGATATAAATGCGTATTTCAGTTATTCTATGCAACTGACACAAATGTTATTTAAATATTAATCAATCAGTGGAGTATAACCTGAAAGTGACAGTTCATCATCACTATCAAAACGCTTTATTTTGTTCAGTCTGCCTGTATCAGCATCTGTGTCTTCATTCAGATAGGCAAATGCTTCAGTTTCGAATTTGGCATCATCCTTTTCTTGTCTAAATCGGTTAGGTCCTTTTCTTCCTTTCATTTTTGGCAGAAATTGAAAACACGTTGGAATTGTTTACTAGGGCAATTGTAACGGGGACATTTTTACACTTCACCGTATATTCGGTACCGTTCGGAAATCAACGATAAAATTCGTAATGCATCAATCCGACTATGATTCATAACAACAAGCAGTGACTTGAGAGTTTGTAACTTTAATAAGCTGTTAAACGACCATTACCTTAATGTTTCTTTAAAAAAATGTAAGTAATTGTTTAGAATGTTTATTTTGCATCGACCGCATTTTAACAACATGCCGTGAAACATTGTGAAGTATGGAAATAGAGAAGTATACAGTTGTGCAAGAGGTTACATACTACCATTTCATTATTTAAAAAGACTCCTACGAGCAGGGCCTTTTCTATGCTCCCACAGGTCTGACTATTTGACCCATTCTAAAAGCCTTATACAAGTGTTTAACTAATTTGACAAAACAAATCAAACCACCTATATTATGAACCACATAGACGAAAAATTCCTCAACCATACTGTACCGCGGACCCGAAAAATAAATTAATACTGCATTCGAGTCTCCTCACATTTCTTTGTTGTTTTCAACCAAAAATCATATGGGTCCTGATTGGCAGACATACGCAAGGCTAATGTAATGGAATGTTGAATATGAACTGGAAATGCACTATGACAATTGTCTCACAAAAGCAAGAATTATTGTGGAAGAATCAGATATAGATGACTTTTAAGGGATCAAAAACAATTGGTTTATAATAATTTATATTAGCTCGATTGTGACGAAAGCCGATAGCTTATAAAGTCACTCTTGAGTCCGTTTCCTGGGCAGCAACCAGTACTATGTCTTGTTTTGAAATGCCATGAGAAATTACCCCTGGTGGGGATCAAACCCACAACCACTTGGATGATAGGCAGACGCCTATATCACTAGGCCACTCTCATCCCTTCAAAACAATTGATGAACTGTTTGCTGAAGCAAGAACATCAAGTTCTTCTGGATCAAAAGATTAATAACTAAGAGTAATGCTAAATGGAATAAACTATATAACTCAGAACTCAATAAATTTGGTGGAACAAACATATGGAAATATAACACTAATGTAAACGATGCTAGCAACTTCCAGCTAAATTTTACCTTTCTAAAACAAATCCTTACATCTTGGTGCAAAATCAATTATAACAAGACCGTGAAAAATCTAGCAAAAGAATTTTTATGGAATAACTCTAATCTTAAACAAAGCGATGGCAATACCCTTCTTTATAAAGACTGGCAAAAAAAAATAATATTTTATGTTGAACAAATTTTCGATTTTGAAATTAAAGATTTTTTTACTTTCGAACAGATGCAAATTAAATATAACATTGTGGATGGTGATTTTCTCAAATATCTTACGTTAATAAAAACTATAAATAAAATATGGGGACAAGAACTAAAAGACTACCATGCCACTTTAAACAAAGAGCCAGAATACCTTATAGACAAGTTAAGAAAAAAGAACAAAGTAAACAAAATCCTTTATAATAAACAAATTGAATTAAAACAAAAAAATAACAAATGTCTTATTAAATGGGACATTGAATTTCCTGAGGAAGAATTAAATTGGAAGCATATACTGACAACACCAATCCACTCTACAATAGACACAAAATTAAGAGAATATCAATATAAGTATATAATGAATTTAGTTCCCAACAATGATTACCTACACAAATGTAAAATCACAAACTCAAGACTATGCGATTTTTGTTCAATGGCACCAGAAACACAAAAACATCTCTTCTGGGAATGTCCAATAACTCAAAACTTTTGGTCAAATTTACAAAATTTTATTAATACAAAACATATTCAAACAAACATAATGCAATACAGAGTAATATCATTAGGAGTTAAAAAGAACAATAATAATGCAAACATTAATTTGATAAACTTTCTTCTGATATTAGCAAAGTACTACATAAGTTATTGTAAATATGACAGAAAAATACCAGAAATAGCATCATTTAAAAACTATTTGTTGAGGCGCATCTCAATAGAAAAAATAATCGCAACACAAAAATACAAACTAGATGTATTTGAAGCAAAATGGAATGAATTTTTGCAACTGTGTTAAAATATATCTGCATGTGATCAAACACCTTACTTATAAAATTACACTTCCAACTAAACAATAGAATTATCTCCCTTAGAGTACCCTTTTAAAAATATATCTGCTTGTGATCTAACAATTCACTTATGAAAGTACACTATCAACTAAATTATAGAATTATCTCCCTTATAGTATTTTTTTTCTTTATTATCTATTGGCTCCCCCTATCTCCTCTCTCTTTGTTCTCTACAAAAAACTTAAAAATTCAAGAATAGGAAAAACATACTTTATATTGATGAATAAACTTTGCTCGATATAAACTATATAAATATATATACTTCTTACTTAGTTGTTATAGATTATGTCAACATGTTAATTTATATTGACTGAACTATTTAAATTCTTTATATTGACTGTCTGTGTATGTATATGTATATTTGTATATGTTTATATTGTTCCAAAATCTTGAATAAAAATAATTGAAAAAAAAAAGAACATCAAGTAGCGCAACTCAGCCTCAGATAATGATGATGACATATTGTTCAAACCGCTGTTGGTGCGGCAAAGACTTCTTGACCCTCTGTCAAGTAGATTAAATATATATATACTGGTTGGAGTGCATTGTTTCTATCAGGGAGAAGTAACCAGCAATTGTCATTTCCTCCTTTGGTTTATCTTGTTCATGGCAATTGTTAATGTTTTTTATGTAAAATGTGTTCTTTTGTTCAAGTTAAAAAAGTTCAAAAGAGTCATGCAGATTTTTTGATTGGTGTTTCAAAAATACGAAAATGTAATAAAATTTGCAAATTCTCACATGGGGATGTATTGGTTGCGTGAGATTGACCTAACATAGCAAATGACAAATTTTCATATATTTATTTATAGCAATTGGTTTTTCCCAAAAACATGTATTGTCAGTACTCAGGCCTCAAAATTTTATTTTAAGTCACTTGCCATGCAGGGCGAGTGAACCTGAACTTATAGTCGCCCTGCACAAAAATTACTTGCCGTACATTTTCAACAAAATCTCATAGATGTTGATGAAATGGTCCTATTCTATGTCAACAGTCTAAGTGAGAGATCCATGATAGTTTTGTTCATCTGTATCAAGCACCAAAGATGTCTTTCATACATTTGGCATGTGGCTAATTTATAAACATAATAGCATTCAATCCTCATGCATTATAATACGTTTCCCAGTTTTAAGTAAACCTTTTTAAACACTTTTTAAACAACAATAACATAAACGTAAACTGAATATTATCAATTATCAGCTCCAAGTAGGCAGTCACGACAAACACATATTTAAATTAATAACTTTTTAATTATATTGATGAAATTTTACATGATTGGTTCAAAGTATGGAAAGGCAATACCAAATTTCAGCCACTATAAAAAATATATGAAAGTGAAACATAATATAGATAGGAAATTGCAGGGACAAATGATACAATGGGACAACATGAGATCAAATGGATTCATATACTTTCTAGCTGACTAGTCAAATATAATCATTCTCTACCCAAATCAATCATACCTTTGTTGTTTGCTTTTTTTTATCAACACCGAAAACTTTTGTGTTTCTGCTTGCTAACTTTTCTTGAATGAACTCTGTTGTTTTTTTCATTTTCCCCTAATTGTTAATGACAATCATTTATATTAGCGGTTATGTTTACAGAACTAAATATTTTTTAAACATAATCAGTTTTATTCTGTGGAATACTTAGAAATATATATATATATATATATATATATATATATATATATATATATATATGAAGAACTGATTTTTGTGTTCAGACATATGACAACTGAAAGGCAATTTCTAGACATTCAATGAATTGTCAGCAAAGTTCAGACTTCTCTCACTCAGTAATAATGTGAATGCAACAATGCTTTGTACTCTCAAATTTTTGCTTTGAAAAATGCAAGTCCGATAGGATGTACTAAAGTAGATTTGAAATGAAACACTGTGTTTGATAAAATTTAGAATTTGACTGTTATTTTTGAAAGTAGACAATACTTTTTGAATGAAATAGGTTTTATATCTACGGTCCATTTTTGACTTAATAATAATAGTGTAAAGTCACCTTCTTATTTTTGATCTTCGTTGATTAGCTCATTGTAGTAAACAAAACAATGACATTTGTTCAATGATATTTTATCTATATTTGTTTTTTGAAATTTGATATAAAAGTCATTGATGATGTAAAGGCTGAACCTGTATTGTAACTTGTAAGACTTTATTATTTGTGTTTAAATACCCCTTTGATAACCATTGATTTTCTGACAATTTATTTCATTATAAAGTTTGATACACTAAGAAGATGATTTGTAAAAATAGCTCCCCAAAATACAAACAGGATTTGACATGAGAATTAATACCGTAATAAAATTCTGGTTTGTTCAAACTTTTTTCAAAGATTATTCTAATTCACGTCATGAACTTTCACTAAAACTTTGAATGCTCTGTTTAATTCATGATTTAAGTTCTTTTACATGATGACATTAGAATAAAGGCGTTGTTACAGTTAATATAATGCTGCATAAACAATGTCATGGCTGTCTTCAGAACTATGGATAAATGTCTTCATGTATTCATTTCCTCCATTTCCAAGTTAATTCAATTACATTGACAAAAATTCTTTTCATAAAATCTTGTTTTTGACGCTGGTAAATTATTACAATTGATCTCCAAATGCTGCAAAGATTTTCATAAATATTTAACTATATCTATATACAGGTACAATTTATAATTGGAAATGTATGTATATATTATATTTTCAGGTAAAAATATTCAGTCTGTTGAGTTACTGACTTGTAACCGATGGTTGAGAAGTTGACAAGAGCACTCAACATTTTTGTCAAAAGACGCTCATAACCAGTATAAAATGTGAAGCCCTACTTCTATAAGCTGATTTATAGTGTTTCTGTAATCTGTCGGATGAAGTAATTGTTTACTCAGGCCTTTTGAATAGTGGATCTGTACTTTCATGTGTAAATCGTAAATGATGATATATTGGTGTGAACTACAGCTATGTTGATCTATCACGGAGATTAGAAATTCGGCAATCATGTTTTAATGAAATTTGGGTGCAAAAATTTGATGAATGTGAGAAGTTAAACGATTTAATGAAGTGCTGAAATGGTTCTTATTTAGTGTTTTATTGCACTGGGTTGAATTTGATTTACTCACTGGAAATAAAGTTACCTTATCGGGATGTAAGCAAATTTAAAACAGACTTTTTTTATTTTTTACTCAAACACAATGGATTATACGGTGAGTAAAACATAAAAACTGTTGAGGAAAAGTACATGATATGCATTATCAAATACAAAACTGAAATATAAGACTACTTGAAAATATCATAAAGAGCATTATAAAAGCATGTCAGCACGAGCAGTGATTCCACCATTAACTGTGGACCCAGTCCCCGGTCAACAGAGTTACAACATGTTGGAGTCTCGTTTGAAAGCAGCTGAGCAGGACACCAGACAGCTCATTGAGCAGTTGGGAAGTATGGGGTTTGAGAATCCACCTGACAATGGGAAGAGTTCACTGTATGAACCAGTATCACCCTTCAGAGGGCAGACAAAAGCTGTGAACCAGGAAAACTATGAGCGATTCAAGGCTCAATATGAAAGTATGGTATCAAGAGTGTGTAAAACTGAGAGTGCTATGCAGACTTTGAAGTTGAATTTAGTAAACTTGCAAGGGGACCAGAAGTTAAATCAAAAACAGGACTTAAAAGAGATGAAAGAGAAGTTCCAGTATGCAAGAGAAGCATATGAACAAGAAATAGGTAAGATTTAGTAATGTTATATTATGTATGTTTGTCTCTGAGTGTATTTCCAATAAACCATAACCTTTAAATAATTGCTAAACAGTCCTTAATGTAAAAAGTATAGTTCTGATTAATAAGCTGAAGAACTTCAGCCAATAATGTTATATATTACCTTTTATGCTTTGTTTATGTGCCCAACATTTGCCCATGGAGTGAATTTTCCCCCAGAGTCAAATTTTCCCATGTGTATTTTTTGTGTGGACATTTTCATGTTTTATTTTGGAATAATGAATATTTTAAATAAAACACTAATGGGTTAAGGTAGTTAAGGTATCATCAATGCTGTTGGTGTTCTCATGAAAGAAACTGCTTGCCTTATACTTAGCTTCCTTACTATCTCATATGTAGTCATATGAATCTTACCAATAACGGAATGTATAATTTATGTTTAAATAGTTCAATTATATGTTGAGTGATGCCCCATATGAGATGAGTGTCGGCATCCACATGCAATGAAGTACTGTTGCATTCAATATACCATTCCCAGGTAAGCTGACGCGGCAGGTGGAATACCTAAAGGAGGAGCTTGGCTCGGAGGTGAACGCGAAAGGAAAGGCCAAACAAGAGATACAGGATCTACAAAAGGCCCTTAGTCAGTCTTCTGAAACACGGGTATGTACAGTAACATTCAATCCCTTCTAGGTAATAAAGCTTATGTGGAAATTATTGCATACTGGTACAATTTTTTTTATTATGTCTGATATAAATTAAAGACTGCCAGTTTTAATAAATCAACACTGCCTTAGAACATGTATGTTCAGCCATTGCTATAAAACTGTTTGTAATTTGTCCAGTCCATGTTTACCCAGACATATTTGTGACAAAACATGATGAGGGGGCATGATAGCCAATAAAAAAATTCAATTGTCTGAACCTGTCAATGCAGAAACTGGAGATACTTTCAGCTATTGGAGGGACATTATAATTATTTTTTTTAAACTTTAATCATATCTTTATTAGAATATATATAAACAAGACATTTGTTTTAAATTTCCTGTTTTTTCCTGTTTTATAAATGGAGGCTGTAATGACAGCTGAATGGCTGAATCTGTCACTGCAAAAGCCAGTCATTGATAACCTTTCTCCCTACTTGTTCTTGTTTACAATGGCTATATTGCCCACAAATACATGCAATAGGTTCCTTTTTTTATAGATGGAGGCGGCCATGACAGCTGAAGGTCTGAGCCTGTCACAGCAGAAACTACAGAAGCGTATCAGTGACCTGAAGGAGGAGGTATCACGGGAGCAGAGTTTACGAGCCAGCCTTGAGGAGTCACACAACACACTGCTCACTCGTGTACGAGAGATGGAAAACGTGGTGGAGATGGAGAGGTCTGGGGTAGGTTGCATTGCATAGCTAAAGCTAATAATGCTTGTCGGAGATTTTATTTCAGATCTGAGTGGTATAAGTCATGATAATCATGACTATAAAAGTTTTTTATTTGCTACCTTGTCACTACTTATAGTAATAATATTATCGATCATTTAAACCTACACAGGAGACATTCCAAATGGCTGCCAAAATAGGTTGCAGTGTGTTGAAATTGTTATTACACTCAAGTCTGGAAGTGAATGTTTGAATTCTTAGCTAAGAGGCATTCTCACTTTGTCTGTTACCTTTGCTATAAATTATTAAGTTGATTGGTGTCTTATTTTGATATGAAATCCTGCTTCTTCAAGGTCCAGTCAATGAGTTCCGAGTTTGCGCATGTGAAGGCTGAGTGTGAGGGCGTGAAGGAGAGACTCAAAGAAGAAACCAAGCGGAAACAGATCGCCGAGAGCAACTACAAGATGCTCTGTGATGAAAAAGGTATACCAAGATTTACTATGCTTATAAATATAAATCTACATCACCAGAAGGAGGAAACCAAGTGGAAAGCAAGTAAATGGTGCTCTGTGGTTAAAAAGGTAAATATGACTATTGGTTTTAATGCTGGATCAGTCCTAGCGCCTTTGATGCCCGCTCTACACTTCACTCATATGGCTTCTTAAATTGACATCACATTCCATAACTTGTCCATATGGAGCAGTAGTTAGTAAACTTGCCTCTAATGAAGGTGACTGCGTTCAGTTCCTCGTCTAAGTGCATAAATGATTGTTTTATTGATGATTACAAAGTATGATTGTTTTATTGATGATAACAAAGCTGGACAAGTGTGTGTGTTTTTAATGGATACTTTGGTTTCACCATCAAAATATCATATAAGTGTATCATCAGTCCAATTAAGGTTATAAGTGTTATGTCTCAATTTCTTCAAAATGGTTGAGAAGTAGAAAATGTATTTACTATTTTTCTGTATTCAGATGAGTTACTTGTGAAGTATCGTGGCTGTGAGAGTGACAGAGAGCTGCTGATTTCCGAGGTTACCCGTCTTCGACAGCAATACGAAGACCTCATAAAACAGATGGAGCAGACACAGGACATCATTGACAAACAGCAGGTGGGTCTGGTGGGCGATGGAGTGGAGCTTTGGAAAGGGGGATGCTGATTTTGAAGGCTACCTAGTATAGTAATTGGATAGTAGCAGGGATATGAAGATGTGTGATTATATTTCAGGAACTGTATATTACTTTGTTTTATTTGCAAAAGCTTTCACAATTAGAAACATACAGATGCTGCTAGACTTTATTACAGAAAAAATCAGTTTTCTTCATATTTCTGCCAGGAAGTGAGGAGCCATTTCAGTAATTAACTGGTGATATAAAACAATTTCATCAGAGAATTTGACCTTTTCATAATTATTTAAGAGACTATTATATGTACATGTATTTCAATTCTGTTATGGAATAGGGCAAAGACTTCAGAAGAAGAGTGAGATATTAGCACATATTATTCATTTAGGTTCACTTTTATATTATTTGTGCATATTTGGTAAATGGTATTTTTTCAGGATAGAGGGTCGAGGATTTACCTATTGACAGTTATACTATCTCTGACTGTTTACATGTACATTGTATCATGTTCGGACGTGTATTTGAAAATGTGACACATAAATCTCTCTAGAGTCAATATGCCATATTGTAAAGCTGCAGATACAAAATGCATGTTATTGTAGTTTTGATCAGATAAAAATAAAAAAAACAACAGTAATTATGAAACAAACCGTAATTCCAAACATTGTTTGAAATATTATAAGTGCCATTACATTGGTCCAAGAATAATATCAACTTTTATAATGTTTTAAGTTTCTTTCCCCCCTATCCCCCCTATACCTATATTACTGAAATCATCGTATCATCATATTTGCACAATAAATTATGGTTGGGAAATATTTTCTTAAAAAGTTTGGTTGAAGGGACTAACTCACTGAATATAATGTTGAAAACAATAATTATCAACTTGTAATTAAGTTATCTAATTTCCTTCCTTTAATGAAATATATGCACCATACACGAACAGGCAGCTACTTAATTGTGTGTATTTTTGTGCCTACAAGTTTCATTAATAATTAGTAATCTACAAGCTCTAATTTGAACTGTTTTTGATGTTTGTCATTGTAGCAAGACCTTTGTTGACATTTCACATAAAATTATTTTTTTAATGTCAGACCCTATAAAAGAGGTGGTGGTTTCATTTTTACTGATTAAAGAAAGGTGGTATTTGTTCATACCTAATTTGTTGTAAGTATTGACACTCCAGTTTGCTTTAAATTTGAAGTCAGGAGAGCCTCCAATAGGGCTTCTAAAAACCATATTTGCTACTGCAGCAGGGTCAGTCTCACTCAGTTTGACCCCATACCCATGCCCAAAAACCCATCGAAAATTCTGTTTCAGCTTTTCAGCTGCCAGGTCAATTACATCGCATATTTTAAAAGTTCATGTCTAAAAGGTTTCTGTTCTAGGAAATATTTCTAGGTGATAAGCTTAGAGGAGCGGATGACTTGTCAATGTTACTGGTGAGAAAGATGCCACTCACACAGCTATCTTTAAAAATTGATTTTGCATGCCAACGAAGGAAGGCTTAGCTTTTTAATGTAATTTGGGTTCAAATGATGCTGTGGAAATGCCGATATAACAAAACGCTCTTGGTGTTGAATTTGATTAACAAAATAATTTTGGTCGATTGTCTGCAACTAAAATCTTTGGTCGATTGTCTGCAACTAAAATCTTTGTTTAAGTTACCAATATTGTAAACAGCACTGTTGTTAACTTTTACAGGTATAATATTTTATAAAGTGCAAAGATGTATTTTAATAAAACAATCACAGCTGAACAGTTTGCTAAAAATTTGTAGAGCACTGCAGATCACAGTAAGCTTTCTGTGCAGTTAAGATTTAAAAATTTACAACAATTATGTTAACAATGATGTCAACTTTAAACAAGTTCTGAACAATCGGCCCAATTGATGCATTTGTTTTGATTATAATTTATGCATACGGTATTGGTTTGATTAGTTAATAAAATATTTGAAAATAACCTTTAATCCTTTTATGCTCAGCAATCATATCACAGCCTCTGTGGGCTTATCAGAATTATTCGTAAGGGTTTTAAATGCATTCGTTAGAAATATGTATTATGAATAAATTTATGTTAAAGATCTTAGTGTTCATATTACACTGTCATAATAATCAACTAAAAAATAATGATGACGCTCATCGAAGACCTTTTTCATATTTTTCCAATGCACACCTTGTAGTCATGAGAAGAAAAAAGCTTTAAATTGTTTGACATTTAGAATCATGTTGATTCAATTGACTACCATGTTTGTACAGCTTTAAGGGCATGTATTTGTTAATTTTACAATAAAAAAATACTACCTAAAACTGGATATATTATGGTATTCATGTTATAAAAGCCCTTGAATGATAGTAACATAATTTATATATTAAATAATCCTCGAATAAAGTTATATAATTTATAAACATTTTACTTTTTCTGCTGCATAAAATGAAGCACTGACAATTTGTTATTTCTACACATGCTGTTTTGAAATGCACAAAAAGACACGCACACATGGTTGTGGTTATTTCTAGATCAAGAACAAGGAGTTGGTGGAGGCCAATGAGAAACTTACGGCAACTCTGCACACCACTGGCGAGGAGCACAATAAAATTAATGCACAACTCAGACGGGAACTAGAGGTACCCTTTTGGTAGCGTAGGATAGTGTGATCTCACCTGTAGGGGTTAAAATTCTTCCAAATAAATGTAGATCTACTAAAAACTTTAGAAGATAGAAATGCATCACAACTTCAGTTTGTCTGTATAATAAAGCATTTCCCAAACTTTGTTCTGAAGTAAGAAAATGTCCTCAATATTATGAGATGGAACCAACCGGTTTAAGCTGCTATTAAACATAATTGAGCTTCTTAATAACTGAGCGAAAGGTTTCTTGGCAGGTATTGAACATAGTATTAACATTGGCTAGATTTAACCATTTGTGAGTTCAAATATTGTGGTTGAATTTGAGAGAGTTCTACTATCTATATGAAACAAATTTACTACTATTTGATGACTGTTAATTTAGTACCATAAATATATACAGTATACTTTACAATTGCCTATTCTAGCCATTTAGATATATGGTTTTGAAAGGCCCAGCACATTTTAGTGGTTGAAAATATCATTAAATACATTCCAGACTGAGCGCAAGAAGTCTCGAGATAAGGAGGTGGTTGAGGACGAAGCCTCGAGACTCAAGGACAGCGTTGCTGAACTTTCCTCAGAAAACATAGACCTCAGGAAGAAAATGTGAGTAGTATTTATTTATATATACTATTTGATATAGTTATCCATTGACTGATCCTTGCCAGCTTTGTTGTCATGCAAATATTGGAAAAACCTCCTTTTGATATGTTCTCAATCCCAACTTGTTGCACATATTATCAAGGAAGTGCAGGACATTTTATCACTCTTATTAAAATATGTCAAGTTATTGCATTCAATGAAGCCTTATTAAGGTATTCTCGGCACTGTCTGTTAGGGCTATTCCAGTAAACTAAATATGGAGGGGGGGGGGTCTTTTTTGCTAATTTGGACCCTGAAAGGTTAAATTTGCATCTGTAGGGTGGTGGTATATTTTAAAATTGCCTTCCCTCTGGGCGTTATATGTTTAAATGGAATAGCCCTTATACCTAAATGTTGTTATTTTTTCCATTAAATTAGAGTGGCCTGTGTCTGGTGTTTTTTTCAGTCAAAAAATGGGTAGCATGAAACAACCAATAGTGGCTCTGTGTTTATAATTTGCTAATCCATTTCAGCAAACGTTCAGAGGAGGAGGTATGTAAGCTCCAGGGGCGTTTGAGCAGTAAGGATGCCGAGCTGACACAGACAGCAGATGGCTTCAGCAAGGAGTTGGCGTCGTTGCGGGACCAGCTACAGCAGCAGAACAAGGAGAGGGACCAGATACTCAAGGACAAAGGAACACTTCTTGAAGAGGTTAATAAAACCCATTATGTTTATATCAATTTAATTGAGCTATATTGCCAAAAAACTGATAAAATTGAGATAATCAAACTGGATTATTTTGCTATTGTTGTAGGTTGGTTGACCACTGTCATTTTTGTTTGTCAACAATTGGTTTTGTTTACACATTAAACTCTCGATGCTACAGTTTTAAACCGATACTTCTGTAAATCACGGACAAGTTTGCATATGGGTCATCTTGGATAAAAAACTAGATCACTAGGACAAGTCGTAAAATGACCTTGTTTACATTACAGAGGCCCTGACAACGCTTCTTAAAATTGGTCAAAATGACTGTCTTTATAAACTCTAGGACAAATTGGTATCTTGGTCATCTTGGGTCAAAAACTAGATTGCTAGGTCAAATTTTTGTAAGAGTTGTAGACATTGTTTATGTAATAGAGGTTTCTTTTTAATTCTCCCTAAGGTGGGCATATTAAAATTGATGTGCGTGTGTGTGTCGGTATTATTTTTGTCCAGGATGTAACTTTATCATACATGATGTAATTTTGAAACAACTCGGCCAGATGTAAGGCACACAGTTTGGACTTCTGTCATGTAACACCTAGCCTGTACCCGAAGGTCATTATGGAATGCTGCATATATATATATGCATACAGAGAAAGGGCGGTCATGTGCAGGCTGTAACTTTGTCATTGACCTAGAGCATATAAAGATGATGTGTCCCATGCAAGACCCATTTCCCTACCTGGAAAGTCAAAGTCACACTTAGTGTTAAATCATTATGGAATGCTGAATGTATGCACCCGGAGTACAGGTGGTTTGTGTTCAGGTTCTAGCGTTGTCATGCATAAGGGGATTTTAAAAATAACATGGCACAGATGATTGGCACATAAAGTGGACATGCCAGGTGCAAGATGCAGTCCTTCTCTCAAGATGTGTGCTGCGCAAGTCCCAGATCTCTACCTCTTTTAGTTCATAACTCTCCCTCTCTTGAAGTCAACAAGCATAGGGTCCTACATATATGCTTATTGTTTATATAAGCTCTTCCTGAATGTAAGCGTACTCCATTGATTTATTTGGAACCCTGAGGGCATTCCTCACTTACAGTGACAGCTCTTGCTTATGTTTTTTTTTCAATAAAAGGTATAGTCAACAGGCAGGTCAACAGGCATCAAACATTTACCTAATTGTGTATCAGACACCTCAAGTAGAGTTGAGAAATTGGCTGAAAAGATTGTTGTATTAATTCCATTGTAACAAACCTTGACAATCTTTCTGCTACTTCCAGGTCAACCAGACTGTAGATTCTATGTCGGAGGAGCGAGCGCGTCTACAGAAGGAGGTCCAACAGCTTCAATTAGAGTTGGATGGACACTCACGGGCAAGGCGTAAACTCGAACATGAAAACGCTCATCTACTTGAGAGGGTCTCCGGGTTTGAGCAGCAACAGGTATGGGGATTGAAGTACATGTATTTGCATACAGGCGAACCTCGTTGGCTTGAACTCCCAGGGACCAACGAAAATACCTCGAACCTCGAAAAATTCAACCAAGCGGAAATGATTACTTTTAGTATATAGAAATCGGTCCTTTACTTCCAGTTCGAGCCAACGAGGAATTCGAGCCAAGCGAGTTCCAGCCAACTGGATTCGACTGTATTTTTGAATCTGATGTACTTATGCTTTCAAAGGATTTTTTTGATTATCATTTTTATACTTTGCATTTTATTACTTTACTTTACCATTGCAGCTTGGAGAAGCATTTTTATGTGCTGAATTCAAAAATGTTTCATATCGATGGATTATCGTTTATTTTGAATTGTTAACTTTGATAGGTGGAATAAGTATTCCCAGTTTTGAATGGTTTCTTAAGTAATTAATTAAAATCAGTCTCATACTGTGCTATTCTTGTACAAATTTTAAAATATCTCACAAACAAAAAAAGAATGGTCACTAGTTTTTAGCCATTGTCGGAAACCATGGTACTTGATTTTGTTTAAACGTTAAACGTGTTTACACTACATTAGTACCATGGGGAAGTGATGTAAAAAATCATGTTTTCATGAATATTAATGAGCTTAATGGTAGAAAACCCCTGTTTCAATGAAATCACATGTTACAATTCAATGCTCTGTAACTTGGAAGATTTACCATGGCGTCTTACTGGTGTTGTGTAACTAAACAAAGATTAGACAACACACAATGTATTTTCATTTGCTTAGACTTCCAAGAGGTCTCCGTTCGGCACCAATGAAACTGCCTCATTAATGTTTCATGATTACGAGATTTACCAAGCAAATTGTCCCAAAGTACTCATGAAACAGAATGTTTTAGTATACCAGGTGAATTCGGCAATGGTTTTAAGCTTCATTATTTCATATAAAATGTTTGGTTGTATGTAAGAATTGTAGTGAGCTTTGCAATTTTTAACATTCATTATTAATAGTGCTTTTTAACAGTCAAGCTATCATTTTATTTTAGCATTCAATTTATATGTGTCAGGTATATTTTGTTTTTTTAAGAATGTTCAATATTTCAGAGTTCAGTTCCAGTGTGTGAATACCACGTGATAAATTGCGTCATAAATGCTCCGTCCAAAGGCAGTATTTTGCTTCAAATGAAGAATTTAAAAAAGATACCTTAACTAGCCCTGCCTTTGTTTTATTACCTGAATTTGATAAGCACTTAAACACCTCGACAAACCTTTTCACAAAACCACTGCCTGACGAAGCACTGTCAAACATTATTTTGGAAATAGGTTTGTTGAAGTGTTTGAGAAAACTCCTTATCAAATTCAAGTAATAAAACAAAGACAGGGCTCTTTGAGCAGCATAGACTGGCCTTTGTTTCATTTAAAATGGTGAAGAAAAATAAAAGTTAACTATTTAATCTTTGTTTAAAGTTTTCATTCGAAGCAAAATATTGCCTTCCGACACAGCATTTATGTCGTAATTTATCATATTGTTTACACCAGTTTATATGTTCAAATGTATTTAAATTCTATTTCTTCAAAAACAAAAGGTTATAAATGAGGTACGTTCCATGTTGGGGAAACAGTTAATGTAATAACAAGTACAAGTAGGTTCACAATAGGATTGTGCGTATCTAACAATTATAGATCCAACTGTTAGTGTTTGAGAGAAATTAAATTCTTTTGTTGAAATCGAAACAATGTTTACACAGACTTACTTGGTCTCAGAATTTCTCAATAGGCATTATTTGGATGTCATTTGGATGGCCGATTGTTCAGAACTCTGTTAAAGTTAACAACTTTGTTAATTTCATTGTTGTTAACTTTCAAATCGTTCCTGCTTCGGAAGTTTAATGGATACACTTATGATCCACAGTAATTCTGACAAGATTTGAGACAACTACTTCAGCTTTTCTTGATTTATTTAAATCTATGAGCATATCATTAACTATTTCATGTTTCAATGACAATGTTAGTAATGATTTGTTCATCACGTTTTTAACTTTAACAAAGTTCGGAACAAATGGCCCATTGTGTGTTTTTCTGTATTCATGCAAACAAACTAATTCGAAACTGAAATATTTTGACCCTTTGAAATATTTAAAAATGTATGTTTTCCGTTGTTCAAAAAATGATTAAAATAGTGCAGTTAAACTGACTGTATATTTCAATATTTTATTTAAAAAACATTTCTAACTAATGGCATGCTTATTTAGTTACGTTAATTATAGAAAGTTACCGGTAACTTGTTAAATTTTGCGTGCTGAAAATCATGCAATATAATTATAATTTCCAAATAAAGCGTATTGAATGATCTGCAATTTTATGAATTTAGTAAATATAATAATTAAACCAAACAGAATATATAATGACATTATTATTTTGAAGTATTGTAATGATAGTTGATTGAAAATTAATTTTAAAGTTTAGTTCTAACATTTACCCATGAGGCTTAAAAAAATGGGTTTGGTTCAAGTTACCTGATCGATCGTGTTTTGTTACCAGAGACTGATTTAAAAAAACATAAAAAACATTGACTAAAGAGGGTCCAAACGGATTTGCAGTATGTAACGAAATTAAATGTTTATCTGACCTGATATAAGAAGAATTAGTATAATTCAAACGAACTGTTGTGTATTTGGAACAAAAATGACTGACCCATATTTTCCAGCTGTAACCAGAAACAAACCTATTACTTTGTTAGGCCTGAGTGTATGTGTTTTGTTTAAACATACCCAATAACGCTTATAATAAATGTACATATATGTTTGGCGTTCACTGTAACTGTGATTATGTTTTGCCCAAGATTAAGGATATAACAGACCTTTGCGGCCATTCTTGTTACCAGGTATAGGAATGTATACATGCATGCATGCTTTTAATCTAACGTCATGTTACGTGTTTCAAATATCATTTGTAGATTTCTTACAATGAATCTTGTTATACTGAACTTTTGCTTCACTCTAGTCATATGCAATTACTCTGGCTATGGAATTAAGATAATGATGTTTTTCATACAGGTTTTTTTTAATGTTGTTTATTATATCTTTTATTTGCATGAGATCATTTCTACTGGTATAGCATTATGCTCTATAGTATAAACAGCTTATATTTCATCTCTGTTAAGAATTATTCTTTTTCATAAAATGTTGTTTGCTGAAAGTTCTTATTATTTCAGTTTAAATTTTGATATTTGATAAAAATAAAAAAATATTGCTCATACTGTCTGAATTTTTTCAAAACTGCTTTATTTTTAGTAACTCTTGTTCAGATCATAAATCTGAGCTTGTGTTGTGGTCAATGCTAGTATAGAAAGGATGTTCTTTAAAGGATATTTTTTGTGTAGATTCTAAGTGAGATCAAATGTGTTTCACTTTATAAACATATAAAGTCATTGTTAACAACCAATGAATAAGGAAAAACCTCTGTTTTCCTTATTTCCATATAAACTTTGTTTATTAATAAGTATTTATTTCAGGGATTAAATGAAAGTACATTACAATTGTGTCATATTTAAGCCCCCTTCAGGCTCCTTGATGTTTTATAAAAATATATTTAATTTTGTAGATTAAAAATAAGTACTGTGAAATCATTTATATTCGTTGGCATGAAATTTCGTGGTTTGCCGAAAAAATACAATTTCGTGGGTACTTTAATTCGTGTTTTTTCATTTTTGAAAAAAAATCTAAACTGCGATAGTCCTAGATCGTCTGCGTTATCACAACGTGCTGGCCCGTGATTTCTGTGTTTTACATCACACGGTTTATGACACTTGCTATAGTGGTATTACATGCCAATTAGTGCATATACATGTGTGCATGTCCATTATCGATTTAATTGGAAATTAAGGTCATAAAAGAAGATGTACCCTGGTCATAAATACAGATAGGCGAAGCCATTGAGTGCCAATGAGGAATTTTGCAAACTGTGAAAACACCGAGAAGGTCCGTATATTTGAGAAAACAATCCCAAAAGATAGCTGATGATCAATATTTATATACATGTTTTTGTTTAATTAGTGTATTGAACGCGTTGTTTTGTACATTGTCACGTTGGGTACTCAAAACCTCCAATATAATCGATTATTTGTTTTATTGAAGAAAGGAATCAAGAACCGACACTCATTACTCACATCTTGTTAGCCTGGAGATTTTTTATGAACAGCTAACGTTTAGGCACGCGCTTCTGTCATTTGGTTCATAAAACACATTAAAATGATTTGGTTTATTATTCTTTAAAGGCAGTTATAATATATTAACAAAAAGATAATAAGATATACAGTGAGACGTATATTAACCTGTATACTGCGGCCTCAGTGTAACGAAAATCTAGAGTATGTACATAACGTAGCAATTGAAAAAGTGAATAAAGGGTCTATATTTCGTGGGATCTTGAATTCGTGGATCTACCAACCCACGAAAACCACGAACATTAATGCCCCACGAACATTAATGATTTCACAGTATATCTGAAAATTCAGTGAAAGCATTTTGAAACTTAGTTACTGGAAGTGTACAAGAAATAGTGAGAACCAAAATAAAAAAGTTTAATATAATTTTAAAACTTGAGTAAAGGGGTTACAACAAAACAGCTACAAAAACGTCTTTATTTGAAATATGTAGTTTTTGTTTTCCTTGGTTTATCTAGCAAGCCCAGAAGCATGTAGAGACGACCTTGAAGGAGATGATGGATCAGAAGAACAAACTGGCATACGAGAAGGGGCGTCTGCAGACACAGCTGGAACAGGCTAACGGGGAGCTGGATGCACTACGCTCCACTGACCTCGACACCAACAAGTATAAGACTATAGCTGACACACTCGCCATTAAATATAGCCAGGTATGTGTAAGCCAGGTGAGGCGTCACTCCACTTAAAAAGCCAGGGTTTTGTTAGCTAGGTGAGGTGTTATGCCATTAAATATAGCCCCGTATGTTTTAGCTAGGTGAGGCGTTATACCACTACATATAGCCAGGTATGTGTTAATTAGGTGAGGCATTAGCCACTAAAATAGCCATGTATTTGTAGGTTAGGTGAGGCATAATGCCACTTAGTATAGCCAGGTATGTGTTTTCTAGGTGAGGCGTTATGCCACTAAATATAGCGAGGTATGTGTTTTTTAGGTGAGGCATTACGCCACTAAGTATAGCGAGGTATGTGTTTTCTAGGTGAGGCATTACGACACTGTCTGAAACACAAGCCACAAAATATACCCAGATTCATGTTAGCAAGGTGAAGTGATGCTGTACATCAACATCAACACTAACAATTAGAATACACTGGCTGACACACTTACCACTAAATACAGCTAGCTGCATTAATAGTTTAAATCTAGGTGACCACTTTTAAAATTAAAGCACTGTGTCAAAATGTTATGGGTTAAGAATCTTATTAAAAAAATAACTTCATCTGTGAATCAAAGATGTCAAGCTTGTTTCAATAACATTCAATCTTGTTTTGACTTAAGTATAAAGCATAATTATATTATTATGTGATTTTTCCCATTACTGTGTGAGACAGAGATAAGTGAGTTGAAGGTCATGATCCAGCGACAGGAAGCCCAGCTGAAGCAAGCCAACATTCAGCTGGATAGTCGCCATAGTGATTTCAGCTCCATCTCTGTTGTCAAGGATGAACTGCTCAAGGAGAACCAGCGTCTGCTCACAAAACTACAGTCCTCTGAGGAGCGGGAAAAACGAAAGGTTTGTAAATTGTTATGTGTCCTCATTTTGAAAATGAAATTGGTTTGTTAATCTTTAGTTTAAACTTTTTTTTTACAATTACAGTAAAACTGCGGTTGTTCGAACAAGCGGTCGTTCGAGAACCGGCGTTCCCTCGAGGTCGGAGCTTGGTCCCGAACTTTTTTCCTTCTATTTTCATATAAAATATACCTACGCTGCATCGAAACCGAATTATGTCGAAGAGTCGAGCAATATTCTTGGTCCCAAGTGAATGATGAGAAGTTAATTGTGAGAAATGTAAATGAGTAATAAAAATATGAATAAACACTACCATATCGATCCAACATCGGAATCTCTGAAAAGAATTACTTTTTGTCGCTTTGCTTTGCAATATGGCCATTTTGTAAAAAAAAATTGATTTATTGATTTATTGATATTTCTTTACAATTTATATTTAGTATACATATAGTAAACGACATCGTTTGAACATATTCCACAATGCAACACATAATTGGTGTCTTAGTAAACAGACTACTTGAGTACTTCATACTTGAAGTACACTGAAATATATTTCATAACAGACTGGAGAATTGAAAATCGGGTCGTTCGAAACATGTCATGGGTTCCCTCGAGGTTTAGGCTCAGTCCCCTGCGACCTCGAGCGATCGCAGTTCTACTGTACAAGTTAAACATGTTATTACATCATCAAATTTAATCACTGTTGTTGGCGGGATGTTTCATCAGAGTGTTGTCCTATGTTGTGAGGGTAACCAGAGTAGTGGTATGAAACGCACTTGTTACAGCTTGGTGACCACAAACCAAACTTTCATGATTAATAAGTTTTCAAAGAAACTTGAGTTGTCCAATGGAAAAGGAAGGGTTGGTTTGAAGGGTGGAACAAGGGCTTCGGAACTAAAAAAAAAGATGGCATCATATTTATTTTGTTCTATCTTGCAGATCAAGTCACTACAGAAGAGCATGGAGGATGGGAAGGCTGTAAACAAGGAGATTGCCTCAACACTGGAGTCAGTGATGGCGTCACACTCTCAGCTGCAGAGCGTTGTCGAGAGCCTACAGGTGGAGCTGGGCAAGAAGGACTCGCACATCACACGACTTAAGAATGAAAAGTGAGGTTTTTGTTCATTTTCTATGGGGAGTACCATCTATGGGGAGTACCATTTTTGTCTCGCAAAACGTAAATGTGGCGAAATCATTTTAAAAAATCCAAAATTCATGTAAAATATTGCATGGTCAATATATTAAGTGAATTCAACATTACTGCTGGCTGTGGGCAAAAAATACCTGGTTCATAGTTTGTCTTGTTCACAGTTCAGTGTATAACCTGAATATACTAGTACAGTAAACTTCATTTCTCGAGTAGGCAATTTCTTTAGAATTGCGGGTTGGCCGAAGTCCAGGCCAAGTCCCGACCTTTATTCCTTCTATTTGCATATAAAATATTGTGACGATAGATCAAAACCCAAACGAAGCAAGCACTCAAACACCATTGTCTGTCTGTTCTGAATATAAATTGCATTTTTGATGATGGCTTAGTCAAAAAACATTGAAAGCTACAGAGACATGATCAATAGCCTGTCACCTGTTGTTGTCTGTGTTAGATATTTAAACCTGCATACATTGTCCTACCCTTTTACAGCTTTACTCTTAAATATATGTTTGTTATAAAATTGTGTGCCAGGCGTGCATAGCGGTTGGAGTGAAAGTAAGAAATGAAAAAAATTGAAGAGAGAATTGAGGCCTTGCATAAGGAGGGAATACTCAAAAGAGACATTCTACACAGGAAGACTTAAACTGACATTTTGTTGGGTTGGGAGGTAGATGACAGTTTAATAACTCTACTGTTTTGTTTGTCAGGAGTCGAGATCAGTCAGAGTGGAAAGGAGAAATGAAGCGGTTTGAGGAGAGAATGGAGGCCCTGAGAGAGGAGTTGAGACGGGAGAGGGACGCTTCACACAGGAAAACTAGCAAGGACATCGGAGAGGTAATGTCTGCAGTAGAGAATCATTTATAAGATTGCTGGAAACAAATGCTAATGGCATGGGATTTGAACATTTTGTTTTCATCAATATCCCTTCTCTGAGGCAAGAAATTTAAAGTTCCTGGAGTCAGGCATAAAAAAGTTGATGTGTAACCTCTTGCTATGTCTACATGTATATGTTTGATGGAGGTCACATGCACAAGTGTGGCTTCTTGTCTACTCTCTGTAGAAAGACACCAACAAGTATATCATTGCCCTTTTTGTCCCATCCCCCTCTCTGTTATTCTATCACTTATTTACCCTCAATTTAAGGTCTAAACTCCAAACAGTTTGGAATTTATACCTACTGTTTATAGTCCTGTATGTGCCCACTGGGCCATGTGTGGGACAAAACATATAAGGTTAGTAATGCATATAAATGAAATCATACCTCAGGTAAAGAAGCAGAACGAGAACCTGTCTGTACGGAACATGGAGTTGATGAAGGGCAACCAGGAGTTACGGCAGAAGACCCGCGACCTTGAGGCCACCGTACAAGACCTCAAGGACAAGGTTGGGGAGCAGAAACGCAAGATAGACTACCACCGCAGGGGACGCGGAGAGGTGGAGGAGAATGTCAAGAAAATGAAGGTGGAGTTTTCATTTATTGGCTTCAATTTTTATTATCATAAAAATGGTTTGTTATCAATATATAACTTAATGGGTAGAAAATTCCTCTTTAGAAAATTGTGAGAAAGAAAAATTATAGCAATGTTAAAATGAAAGAAATATATGTATATCGGTACTCTTAACATGGTAAAGAAACAAAATTAGAACAATGTTGGAAGAAACAAAAGTATGAACTGCAAAATAAGAATGAACAAATCTTAGTTATAAACTCTGTAGGATGTTGAATGAAACTCCAATTTGTATGTTTCTATTGGGCATATGTACCAAGTATTTGCAATTTAGATATGTTTTTATTTGTATTAATAATGAATAATGTGATTTCTTAATGATGTTAGTACTAAATGACAGTGTATGTGAAGCTATAGGTATGTTACAGGAGATGAAAGAAGACATAGAGGAGCTGGAGTCTCTCAGGGATACATACATTGCCAAGAACCAGGAACAGGTAGTTGATTGGGGAATTAGTTTTTGCAGATACATATGGGGATATTATGACTAAACGCTTCTGATGTCTTGTATCACATCAAGTTCGGTGTGTAAACACTTACCCTTTAAGACAGCATAGCAGTCTATACAGGTGCATGTTTATACATCAAATAAGCATGAAACAGGTCATCAGAAAAGTGTCCTGAGTGTCATAATATTCCTTTCAATATCAGTCTCCTTTGATTATTTCCATGTTTAAATGCACCGCTTTTAGTTTAAGCCAACAAAACTGCACTTAGATTTTACACGACATTTCCCGGAGTTTCCATGTCAGAAATGATATCATCAATCAATCACATTATTGAATAAGTGCATCTTCTTGAATATAAACACAAATCAGCAATCAATGTTCATGGCCTAGATCAATACACTAAAGAAAGAGCTATGCCAGCTAGTCCATGTGCAGACGGCATTCATTCATTCATTACAAATATGAATTACTGTTTATCATTTCCCATTTTATTTCTAGGCGGAGATGATATCAACATTCATGGCCCAGATCAACACTCTGCAGACTGAGTTACGTCAACTTGCCCACGCCCACACACAGACGGCTGACCTTGTTGTGCAGAAGGAACGCTCCATCGAGAAGGAACGCAAACTCAAGGAAGACATACGGCGCAGATACAAGGTAAACATCATGTTCCTAACAAATTTGAACGGCACTGTATCACTGATAAGATGTGATTGATAAATACTTTAAGCTAGTCTTTTTTTTAAGAAAAAGATTGAGATATTGTCATAACCTTTTTGCTGTCATTGGCAGCCTTTTGTCATACTGCAAAAACATATACCTTGGCATTTTCTTAAATAATGAGAGAAGTAAGTTTTGTTTGACTTTAATTTATTAACTAAGGTAAAGGTTGCATGAAGTGCACATAGTATCATAAGCTGAAGGTCATTTTTGTTGCATAACAACATTAGATTGAATTCTATGTGAAATTAAGATATTACTCAATAGGTTTAGTCTTATTGTATGTTTATGTCTGATTATGCTATGATTGGCAGAATGTCATACATTTTGTAATCTTGTTTCGGAGAAGGGGGGGAGAGGGGGTGGGGGTAGCAATGGAGTTCTCATCCATAAGGGTTTCATGATTTAACACACTTAATGACTTTGCAAGTTTGTATGTCAGTATTCATTTCGCAGAAGTGCATGAAAATAGGGACCAGTTGTCACTTATGTCTAATATGAGAATAATAACTTGATGAATATGTGTTCAGCAATCATGGTAGATTACTGCACCACTTAATTACCAATGGCCTACTATCTGTTACTAGGCAACAAGAAAGCGTGAGGATGAACTGGACACTATGAAGTCTGGAGCAGAGAAACGACTCAACGAGGTGCGAGAGGAGTCTATGGAGGTTAGTCAGCATTGAAATAATTCAAGTGATGACCTTTGTTTATTGTGATCCAGTTTTTTAGGTTGTCTGTATTGGAAAGAAAGTCGAAGTATTGAGATAGCTCTAGGCATAATTTGAATTGGTTAACTTGCCAATATAAGATAATTAACATATTATCTTTTCAGATATTCCATTAGACTTTTACTAGGGACAGTATGCATATGTGTAGCTAGGCCAACATCACAAGTATCAATCATTAAGTTATGCCCCTTATTGACTGCAAAAATCAACAGTGCTCCTGTTTAATTTATTATATGCCTTTATGATGGACAGGGACAGATTTTAACAGAAGTTAAATAGGAATGGGTTATCTGATGACCATTAAGTAAAACAAAGTAAACATCTTGAGATTCTGCATTGGGCCAAATTGAAATAAAATAAGTTTTCAGAATCTGTATTTTTGTGACAGAAAGCTAAAACAATGTGATTTGGTAGCGTTAGGGTACATATTCATATTGGGAGCTAAATATGATGATGCACAAAAGATTTAAACTGTATTACCTGTTCCAATTTTTGCAATATTTATGTTTTGACATTGAACATCCGTTTAATGCACAAAGTTTCTTTAAATGTTTCAGATTTCAAACCACCTGAAAAGTGCTCATGAATGGTTTAAAGACAAGTTTGACAACCTTCAGACTGAGCTCCTGTCTTCAAGGTAAGCCTTTGGGATAGAAATGTAGGTTGTATCTAGGAAGGAAAACATTTCAGTAAAATGCAAATCATTACTCTGTGGCTCCCACAGAGTAAAATGAATATTAAATAGTTGATTCACTAATGTGTTGCAGGCATGCATTATAAGACATGACTTGCAGGCATGTATCATGTGACATGACTCGCAGGCATGCATCATGTGACCTGACTTGCAGGCATGCATTATTAGACATGGTTGCAGGCTGCATCATGTGACATGACTTGCAGACATGCATCTTGTGACATGACTTGCAGGCATGCATTATTAGACATGACTTGCAGGAATGCATCATGTGACACGACTCACAGGCATGCATCATGTGACATGACTTGCAGGCAAGCATAATGTGACAGGACATGCAGGCATGCATTGTGTGACAGGACTTGCAGGCATGCATCTTGTGACATGACTTGCAGACATGCATTATTAGACATGGCTTGCAGGCGTGCATCATTTGGTGTGACTTGCAGACTTGCATTATATGATATGACTTGCAGGCATGCATCTTGTGACATGACTTGCAGACATGCATTATTAGACATGAATTGCAGGCATGCATCATGTGACATGACTTGCAGGCATGCATTATATGACAGGACATGCAGGCATGCATTGTGTGACAGGACTTGCAGACATGCATTATGTGACATGACGTGCAGGCATCCATTATATGACAGGACTTGCAGGCATGCATTATTAGACATGACTTGCAGGCATGCATTATTAGACATGACTTGCAGACATGCATTATGTGACATGACGTGCAGGCATGCATTATGTGACAGGACATGCAGGTATGCATTATTAGACATGACTTGCAGGCATGCATCATGTGACATGATTCGCAGGCATGCATTTTGTGACAGGACTTGCAGGCATGCATTATTAGACATGACTTGCAGACATGCATCATGTGACATGACTCGCAGGCATGCATTATGTGACAGGACTTGCAGGCATGCATTATTAGACATGACTTGCAGGCATGCATCATGTGGCATGACTTGCAGACATGCATTATGTGACAGGACATGCAGGCATGCATTATGTTACAGGACATGCAGGCATGCATTATTAGACATGACTTGCATGCATGCATCATGTAACATGACTTTCAGGCATGCAATATGTAAAATGTTTTGAAGGCATGAATTGTTATTTAACTCTAGCAATTGTTTTGAAGGCGTATACAGGAGAGACTGGAGAGTGACAACACAGAACAGAGACAAAAGTTAGACGGTGAGAGAAGGAAAGCCCAGGCGGCTGCTGATAAGGCCAGACAGATGATACAGGTACTTAATACTACTTAAATGTGTTGCAATAATGAAGAAAATGTGTACACATGTTTACAATATTCTGGTTTAACAAAAGCTGTTAGTTAGAACATTAGCATTCAATGACTTGGATTTGTTTGGATTCAGGCAAGCCGGCAGACTATATCAAGACTAAGCGACTGTGCTGATCTTGCTGATGTCGAGACAAAACACCAGCTGAATGACCTGTACAGCCAACTGCAGGCAGAAAAAGACCATGGCAAATATGTGGAGCAAAAACACCACCAGTACCGGGACGCCTCTGCACGCCAGTTCCAACAGCTTCTCAATGACACAGATGACTCGTATAGCTGATTAAGACTCTGATTTAGACAATGATATTATGTACTTGTATAAGATAAAGATAAGTTATACAGAATTGTGAATATTAAGCAAAATTGCTTATTTTTGGTCTCTGCAATGCTATGTAAAGGGATATATTAATACACAGTTTTAACAGTTACTTACAGACATAGATGGCTCACACATATGGCTCTCTTTTAGACAACAACAATGATTTAAAATATATTGACATGTTTTATGCAATAATACTAAATGCTTAAATGTATACATAGCTTCAACAGTTTCATAATAAAATGAAGATAACTGATATATTTATTGTGGCTCTCTTGTAGACATGTATGTTTGCAATACTTTCATAACCATTTAATACACATCATATGTTTTTTTTGTATTTCCTTTTTCCTACTGCCATGAGTTATGCCTATACTGTAGCAGTTTGTACATAAATGATTTAAACATTGATTAACCCAGGGACTCATTAACAGATTTCATATCGGCAATGATGTTTTTAAACTCTGTTGAAAGCAAGTTGTTCTCGTGACGTCCATGAAAAAACAGCGTATGGCAGTTACTCATTTCAACATAAAATTGTAAATCTAAGCTGAAAATTATTCAATTTGTTTAAGCTTTACAAACGCTTTTTCAGCAAAACACCATTTTTTGTCATATCTTTGAATTATTATTTACAAGAGAGCTCTTATTTGAATTATTAATATTTTATCACTGAAACGAGCATTTTGTTAATATTTCTCTTAAATTAGTTAAATCAATAAAGTTAGTTAAGTATGACCTTATAAATCTTGAACATGTCCCTTTAATCAACATATATTATATGCTTTCTGGTGGGTTATAGAGATTTATCAGTGAAATGAAAATGATATTTCACTGTTTCAAACAGTGAAAATATTGATTGATATTTTTCACTATTTTAAAATTTTAGCCCATTATTATGGGCACATCAAACATCAGCGGGCATAGGGACACAATTTCAGCGACACAATTTCAGCGACATCATTTCCGAAATAACAATCTTTTGCTTACAATTGCGCGTGCTTTTCTATATAAACAACTATAAAATGTCATGTTATATCACTTGTAGCAAGTAATAAAAAGATACTATGCCACTCGTGACATAGTTTTTGGTGCTCACTCAGTGAAATATGTTGCGATCTTTCACTCGAACAAACAATTATCCTCTATATATTTGTATAAACTATTGCATTTTTGTTAAACAAACATTGGGCCGATTGTCCAGAACTTTTAATTAAAGTTAACAATGTGATTAACGACATCGTTGTTAACTTTTAAACTTTAAATATTTGATTATGGGCACATAGATTTCAGACAAGTACAGCTGAAACAGTCGTCACAAATCTAGTTATAAACACCGCAGATCATTAGTGTACCCATTAACTATCACAGTAGTATGATTTGAAAGTTAACATTGATAATGTTAGCAACATTGTTAACTTTAACAAAGTTCTGAACAATCGGCCCATTGTGGCTCATACATACATAAATGTATATTATATTATAATCTGCTGAAAAGCTCAATACTGTGTATATCTGTGATAATTATTGCTCCCTTGTGATGAATCTTTGTGCTTTTTTGTCATGCATTTTCATGTATTCCTTCATATACAAGTATGGAATCCTGTATAGTGTTTGCAACATAGTCAGTTTATTATTTGCATTTAGTTTGTTATACTGTATAAGTGTATTCATGACCTTGTAACTTAATATTTAAATACATACACATTGAGGGGTGAATGCGAAAAGGTTCTAAGTGACATTAAATAAAGAAGAAGATAAAACCTTTTCACTTTCACCCCTGTAGGTAGAATAAACCATATATATGGAACTGGACCACTATTTATAAAACATCTACAAACAAAAGTTGATTTTGGATCTTCCTAAAATGTTCATAGAGAAAAATATGAAAGTTTTACCCATTCAAGTATGGGTTTTCAATAAAATTAATGAAAACAAAGTATATCTGAAAATACTATCTTTTTTTTTTAATATGACCATTGAGATACTTAAATTAGGAAAGTGGCTTAAATTAGGAAAGTGGCTTAAATTAGGAAAGTGACTTAAGTTAGGAAAGTGGCTTAAATTAGGAAAGTGGCTTAAATTATGAAAGTGGCTTAAATTTAGGAAAGTGACTTAAATTAGGAAAGTGGCTTAAATTAGGAAAGTGGCTTAAATTAGGAAAGTGGCTTAAATTAGGAAAGTGACTTAAATTAGGAAAGTGGCTTAAATTAGGAAAGTGACTTAAGTTAGGAAATGACTTTAATAAGATGTTTTATGGGTACTGGCCCTTAGTTTTAATGTATTATATATACTGCAGGTAGCATTTAGGTCATTATTTATGTAATTATGTTTTATCATAACTTTCATTTACCTTGAAAACAATTGTTAATATCTTGTTGCATTGTTTACAGTACTCAGATAATAATCTGGTAGTTTATACCTGATGTGATATATCAAAATGTTCTTGAATACCCAAGTATTATTTTCTATTGAGCATGTAAAGCCACCACATCATTTCACAGCACTATTTCAAGACAAAATGTAGATGTAAATGTACATGTAAATGAACTTACTGTTCCTGTCTGTGTCAATTGTGAGCTTTCATATTCAGTTTGAAACAGAATACTTGTGTGAATGAGAAATTGCGAGTGTGCTATTTAATTACATGCATTTTTAACCAACATTGTCTTAACACTGACTTTTGTTCATGTAATAGGAAAGATCTGAGATATAATAAAAGTCAAAATACACATGTATTTTTCCATGTTTGCTCAATTCTTATATTGTGCCCAAATATTTACTTGATTGACAGGAGTGTTACATGTTATCTACTGTGAATCATGCTCAAGTCCATTTCATAGGTAGGAACCAGAACTGGTGTCAATTTGATACATCAAAGGGAACATTCCCCTGTGGGTTGAACACCCAGCCTTCTCACGTATACCACTAGACCACTCTCACACAAATGGATTTGAACACCGACCTCTCGGGTGAGATACAGACATGTATATCATCATTTAAATTATTGAAATTTTAAACATAGGTAGGTAGTTTTAAAACATTTTCGGGATCACATTTTTTCAGGCAATTTGGATGATCACGGCCATTAAAATATTACTTAAACATTTAAATGTAAATTTTGTCCTGTCACTTATTCAAATTACAAAAACTCATTGAAGGAATTTATTGAAACTAGGCACATATATAGATATCGATGTGAAGTTGTGCACCTTGCATGAATTGTAACTCTTGGGCACTTGCAAAGTTATCTCCCCTTGTTCATTTCTTACGATTAAAAACTCTGTGGCACATTATTGCAGAGCTATCTCCCCTTGTAAAGTTTTCATTATGCATTTGGCCAGACACTTGCTCAAAACATTCTTGAAGAAATTTATTGAAATTATCTCCCCCTTATTCATTTTTTCATAATGCAAACTTTCAAGACACTTAATCAAAAACTATTTGAAGACATTTATTGAAACTTGGTACAAAGGTAGTTTTTAAACATTTTCGGGATGACATTTTCAGGCATTGTGGATGAACGCGGCAATTTTCAAATGACACTTAAACATTTCTATGATAGTGTACGGCCTTTTTGAATGGACACATTCATATTTGTTGTATATATCTTCAGCTAAGCTTTCGTTTAAGAAGAGACATCAGTTTTCGAAGGCGGCTCTTTAAAACATCATATCTTGTTCATGTATCAAGTTGGTGCTGAATGTACAGTCGATTTCTTTATACTTTACACTAACGTTAACGGTAAGCATTATCGCTTGGCTCGAACTTTCCAAGGCTAGAGGTATTTTCGTTGAGAAAACGGGTTTCGTCAGTAAATGAATCCGAGTAAGGCAATCCTGAGTTCAGTTAACGCTAACAGTCTAGTAACTGTTTTGTTTTGTATCTCTGTTGGATATACTACAGACCGCTAAAACCTTACCTCGAGGTTGCTATGGATGCCATTATATTTTTTTTTCATATGAATTCACACACCAAACTGATCTTGAATACGTTTTTCACCCACCTCGGACCTGGATATTTAGTCTCTTTTCAACCATGAAATATAAAGGTATATTTACACACAAGGTAAAAGGTAAAAATGTAGAACTCTCTTCGCTGAGTTTTGTCAATCATCCGTCTTTTGTATGATTTGTTCTTGTTTCCTAATAATATCTACTTATTATAAAGAGCATTTCAAACGAATGGACATTTCTCCCACCTCAGATAAGTAGATCCAATAATTTAACCATGCTAGAAATTCTTTTCTCCCACCTCAGATAAGTAGATCCAATGATTTTATCTAATTTTATCTAATAAAAAGGATCCAATGATCCGATGAAACCTCGTTTCCGCAAAACACCCTACGCTCGGGTCGGAATAAACCTATCTTACACTCTCGGCCATGGAAGATACTTATAATCTTGCCCACAGGCGAAGATAAAATGCCCGTATGGAACTACTTTTTAATGGTCACCACACAGTAATTACCTCCCTTGTTGATGACTGTCGTCTGTAACATCATGGAAATCTTGTCTTGTGACAATATTTAGAACGCTTATTAATTATTTCCCGCTTCAAATGTCACCATAAAACAGTTTTCACGCACCTTTCAATAAATAATGCTTCACTCTCCTAAGAATTTAAAGACCGATTTGACTATTCACATAGTCTAAATCACTGCGCGCAAATCCATGACAACCACAAATTGTCGCATATCCATACGCAATTATTTTCACTAAGCACAAAAGAGTTCCAGCAAAAAATACATTTTTACTTAATTTTGTTTAACTGAGGTGGTAGAAAAAGCATCTATCATAGCCGCTCGTGTAAGATAGGTTCATCCCGACCCTCGCGCATGGTGTTTTGCGGAAACTCGGTAAACCTCGTTACCGCAAAACACCCTCCTCTCGGGTCGGAATGAACCTATCTTACACTCTCGGTCATGGAAGCTACTTATAATCTCATGTTGAAGTCGTATTCATTTAAAGGGAATGTTACTGCTAAAATCACACTGTTATTGTTTGTTATATTTGCAGTTTTTCGTACGAATATGTTCTTCGAATTGCTGACTTGTCACTAATAGTCTATTTCTGCTCAAAATTAAGTTCTTGCCCTATAATCGGAATTTTAGTGAAAATGTATTTCGGATATGCTTTCAAGTTAGGACAATGTGTACGGAAAGCATATCTGATTTGCAATTCACTCATTCAACCTAAGTATAATGTGTAATATTTTACTAAATTTTAAAATAATTTACTGTAGAACGGGTACGAAGTACTTTGAATGCAATGCTACGAGTTGTGGTGTTCAACATAAATGTTAACTTCCATGAATATTTGAAAACTATTATATCGGTTTTAAGGAAACAGTTTCTTGATTGAAATTTTGTTAAATCATTATTTTCCTGGTATATGTTTTTTATAGTTTCCTGTTAGGTTGCGCTATGTAGTTTACTTCCTTTCCTCACTATTATTTATACGTCCACTGCTGCGCACCTCAATACAAAATCCAGCAGTCCAGGGGCTGTACTCCGTATGATGAAATAGCGAAACAAAAAATTTGTCGAAAACTGACATAAACTTGGTATCGATGTGTACAATGCATTGATACTTACTAACTGAAGTACCACATAGTTTACAATTAATTTATTTTCATTCCTTATGCGTGATTGGCTGGTCAATGTTATCACGTGATATTACCAAGTTAGATATATACCTTAAATATTCAAACTGTTTAAAGTGAGCCTTCGTAGCACAGTGGATACAACACTAAAATGCAATTTTGGCGACACCGATTCAAACCCGGTCTCCGACTCGATTTTTTTCAAGTATGATATCAAAGAGTAAAACATTTTAATAAATAATTGTCCTCAGATTCGTTACAGAATTAATTTTTTTTTGTGCCAATCTGGTGTACAGTCCCTTTAAATATGTCTTTGCATAAACATTGAGTCGTCGTGTATCCCAACCCTCCATAACGATATTCAACGAAAAATCGGTAAACCTAAGAAACAGTACATACATGTTACCGTGTGTGATTGTGTCCTTAAAAGTTTCAAAATTTTAATAGCATGTATGATAGTATAATTTTGATAAAAAATATTTAAGAAGATATTTGAAGAGATCGTGTGGAATGTAAACATCGCATAATTTGCGATATTAATACGAGTTTTGCATACATTAAGGAGAACATGAGCTTATTGTAAGAATATATTGTTATTTTCTATAATATTAACTTCAATAAAAGTTTAATATTTCATGTCATAGGATCGCACGAGGTTATTCAGCTTGCCGAATTATATACAATTACGGAAAGTTTTAAATGAAAGTGTTGAATATCAATTTTGAGGACTTCGTATTGTGGCTGATACTATACCCAATCGTTCTTCAAGATTCAATTATTGAGTGAATATTATCATCTCTTAGCATATTTAAGATACCTTTATATACCAGGTACGTGACTGAGTCGATTCCTGTATTAGACCGTGATGCCTTACTTATTGTCCATGCACCGTTTCTTTTGGTGTTATTCTAATGGAAAACATTAAGGTACGTTTTAACTACATGCCATTTAAATTATTGCCCGTATGTGGTCAAGGGTGCACTCTCTATATTCAAGATTGCGAATGATACTTCAGGCTGATATTTTGTCTGTTATGTACATGAGTATTGCTGACTTCAATTCTATACCTGCAATCAGAAAACACACACGCACACACAAATATCTTATATTTTCTTCTAAAACAATGACATATTAACTGTTTGAATGCACAAATTAACACTTTGAAGCTATTAGCGATAATCGCCTCAGAGTGATAGTGTGTGCTTAAAACAGTTAATATATCATTGTTTTAGAAAAACAATGCATGTATACATGCTTTGAAATAGGATAGCATTTTAGGCCGCCAGGCCGCTAGGCCGCTAACTTCACGCCGCTAGGCCGCTAGGCCGCTGAAGTGCTTGATCGACTTTTTTTTAAAAAGCTGAAAAACGGTTCAGAGTGATAATTTGTGCATAAAAACAGTTAATATGTCATTGTTTTAGAAGAAAAAGCATGTATACATGGTTTGAAATAGGAAACCATTTTAGGCCACTAGGTCGCTGAAGTGCTCGATCAACTTTTTTGAAAAAAAAAACAAAAACGCTTTAGAGTGATAATTTGTGCATAAAACAGTAAATATATCATTGTTTTAGAAGATCAGGCATGTTTAATGCTTTGAAATAGCTGACTGCTTAATCGACGCTTTAAAAAAAAAAACTGTTGATAATCGCTTATAGCTTCAAAGTGTTAATTTGTGCATAAAAACAGCTAATATGTCATTGTTTTAGAAGAAAATGCATGTATACATGCTTTGAAATAGGATACCATTTTAGGCCACAAGGCCGCCAGGCCGCTAACTTCACGCCGCTAGGCCGCTAGGCCGCTGAAGTGCTCGATCGACTTTTTTGGAAAAAAGTTGAAAAACGCTTCAGAGTGATAATTTGTGCATATAAACAGTAAATATATCATTGATTAAGAATATCAGGCATGTTTAATGCTTTGAAATTGCTGACTGCTTAATCGACATTTTTGGCAAAAATATGTTGATTATCGCTAATAGCTTCAAAGTGTTAATCTGTGCATTCAAACAGTTTATATGTCATTGTTTTAGAAGAAAATGCATGTATACATGCTTTGAAATAGGAAACCATTTTAGGCCGCTAGGCCGCCAGGCCGCTAACTTCACGCCGCTAGGCCGTTAGGCCGCTGAAGTGCTCGATCGACTTTTTTGAAAAAAAATGAAAAAACGCTTCAGAGTGATAATTTGTGCAACAGTAAATACATCATTGTTTTAGAAGAACAGCCATGTTTAATGCTTTGAAATAGCTGACTGCTTTATCGACGTTTTTGGAAAAAAAAAACCTGTTGATAATCGCTTCAATGTGTTAATTTGTGCATAAAACAGTTAAAATGTCATTGTTTTAGAAGAAAAGCATGTAAACATGCTTTGAAATAGGATTCAATTGAGGCCGCTAATTTCACGCCGCTATGCCGCACGGTCGCTGATGTAAACAACTATAAAATGTCATGTTATATCACTTGTAGCAAGTAATAAAAAGATACTATGCCACTCGTGACATAGTTTTTGGTGCTCACTCAGTGAAATATGTTGCGATCTTTCACTCGAACAAACAATTATCCTCTATATATTTGTATAAACTATTGCATTTTTGTTAAACAAACATTGGGCCGATTGTCCAGAACTTTTAATTAAAGTTAACAATGTGATTAACGACATCGTTGTTAACTTTTAAACTTTAAATATTTGATTATGGGCACATAGATTTCAGACAAGTACAGCTGAAACAGTCGTCACAAATCTAGTTATAAACACCGCAGATCATTAGTGTACCCATTAACTATCACAGTAGTATGATTTGAAAGTTAACATTGATAATGTTAGCAACATTGTTAACTTTAACAAAGTTCTGAACAATCGGCCCATTGTGGCTCATACATACATAAATGTATATTATATTATAATCTGCTGAAAAGCTCAATACTGTGTATATCTGTGATAATTATTGCTCCCTTGTGATGAATCTTTGTGCTTTTTTGTCATGCATTTTCATGTATTCCTTCATATACAAGTATGGAATCCTGTATAGTGTTTGCAACATAGTCAGTTTATTATTTGCATTTAGTTTGTTATACTGTATAAGTGTATTCATGACCTTGTAACTTAATATTTAAATACATACACATTGAGGGGTGAATGCGAAAAGGTTCTAAGTGACATTAAATAAAGAAGAAGATAAAACCTTTTCACTTTCACCCCTGTAGGTAGAATAAACCATATATATGGAACTGGACCACTATTTATAAAACATCTACAAACAAAAGTTGATTTTGGATCTTCCTAAAATGTTCATAGAGAAAAATATGAAAGTTTTACCCATTCAAGTATGGGTTTTCAATAAAATTAATGAAAACAAAGTATATCTGAAAATACTATCTTTTTTTTTTAATATGACCATTGAGATACTTAAATTAGGAAAGTGGCTTAAATTAGGAAAGTGGCTTAAATTAGGAAAGTGACTTAAGTTAGGAAAGTGGCTTAAATTAGGAAAGTGGCTTAAATTATGAAAGTGGCTTAAATTAGGAAAGTGGCTTAAATTTAGGAAAGTGACTTAAATTAGGAAAGTGGCTTAAATTAGGAAAGTGGCTTAAATTAGGAAAGTGGCTTAAATTAGGAAAGTGACTTAAATTAGGAAAGTGGCTTAAATTAGGAAAGTGACTTAAGTTAGGAAATGACTTTAATAAGATGTTTTATGGGTACTGGCCCTTAGTTTTAATGTATTATATATACTGCAGGTAGCATTTAGGTCATTATTTATGTAATTATGTTTTATCATAACTTTCATTTACCTTGAAAACAATTGTTAATATCTTGTTGCATTGTTTACAGTACTCAGATAATAATCTGGTAGTTTATACCTGATGTGATATATCAAAATGTTCTTGAATACCCAAGTATTATTTTCTATTGAGCATGTAAAGCCACCACATCATTTCACAGCACTATTTCAAGACAAAATGTAGATGTAAATGTACATGTAAATGAACTTACTGTTCCTGTCTGTGTCAATTGTGAGCTTTCATATTCAGTTTGAAACAGAATACTTGTGTGAATGAGAAATTGCGAGTGTGCTATTTAATTACATGCATTTTTAACCAACATTGTCTTAACACTGACTTTTGTTCATGTAATAGGAAAGATCTGAGATATAATAAAAGTCAAAATACACATGTATTTTTCCATGTTTGCTCAATTCTTATATTGTGCCCAAATATTTACTTGATTGACAGGAGTGTTACATGTTATCTACTGTGAATCATGCTCAAGTCCATTTCATAGGTAGGAACCAGAACTGGTGTCAATTTGATACATCAAAGGGAACATTCCCCTGTGGGTTGAACACCCAGCCTTCTCACGTATACCACTAGACCACTCTCACACAAATGGATTTGAACACCGACCTCTCGGGTGAGATACAGACATGTATATCATCATTTAAATTATTGAAATTTTAAACATAGGTAGGTAGTTTTAAAACATTTTCGGGATCACATTTTTTCAGGCAATTTGGATGATCACGGCCATTAAAATATTACTTAAACATTTAAATGTAAATTTTGTCCTGTCACTTATTCAAATTACAAAAACTCATTGAAGGAATTTATTGAAACTAGGCACATATATAGATATAGAAATTTATTGAAATTATCTCCCCCTTATTCATTTTTTCATAATGCAAACTTTCAAGACACTTAATCAAAAACTATTTGAAGACATTTATTGAAACTTGGTACAAAGGTAGTTTTTAAACATTTTCGGGATGACATTTTCAGGCATTGTGGATGAACGCGGCAATTTTCAAATGACACTTAAACATTTCTATGATAGTGTACGGCCTTTTTGAATGGACACATTCATATTTGTTGTATATATCTTCAGCTAAGCTTTCGTTTAAGAAGAGACATCAGTTTTCGAAGGCGGCTCTTTAAAACATCATATCTTGTTCATGTATCAAGTTGGTGCTGAATGTACAGTCGATTTCTTTATACTTTACACTAACGTTAACGGTAAGCATTATCGCTTGGCTCGAACTTTCCAAGGCTAGAGGTATTTTCGTTGAGAAAACGGGTTTCGTCAGTAAATGAATCCGAGTAAGGCAATCCTGAGTTCAGTTAACGCTAACAGTCTAGTAACTGTTTTGTTTTGTATCTCTGTTGTATATACTACAGACCGCTAAAACCTTACCTCGAGGTTGCTATGGATGCCATTATATTTTTTTTTCATATGAATTCACACACCAAACTGATCTTGAATACGTTTTTCACCCACCTCGGACCTGGATATTTAGTCTCTTTTCAACCATGAAATATAAAGGTATATTTACACACAAGGTAAAAGGTAAAAATGTAGAACTCTCTTCGCTGAGTTTTGTCAATCATCCGTCTTTTGTATGATTTGTTCTTGTTTCCTAATAATATCTACTTATTATAAAGAGCATTTCAAACGAATGGACATTTCTCCCACCTCAGATAAGTAGATCCAATAATTTAACCATGCTAGAAATTCTTTTCTCCCACCTCAGATAAGTAGATCCAATGATTTTATCTAATTTTATCTAATAAAAAGGATCCAATGATCCGATGAAACCTCGTTTCCGCAAAACACCCTACGCTCGGGTCGGAATAAACCTATCTTACACTCTCGGCCATGGAAGATACTTATAATCTTGCCCACAGGCGAAGATAAAATGCCCGTATGGAACTACTTTTTAATGGTCACCACACAGTAATTACCTCCCTTGTTGATGACTGTCGTCTGTAACATCATGGAAATCTTGTCTTGTGACAATATTTAGAACGCTTATTAATTATTTCCCGCTTCAAATGTCACCATAAAACAGTTTTCACGCACCTTTCAATAAATAATGCTTCACTCTCCTAAGAATTTAAAGACCGATTTGACTATTCACATAGTCTAAATCACTGCGCGCAAATCCATGACAACCACAAATTGTCGCATATCCATACGCAATTATTTTCACTAAGCACAAAAGAGTTCCAGCAAAAAATACATTTTTACTTAATTTTGTTTAACTGAGGTGGTAGAAAAAGCATCTATCATAGCCGCTCGTGTAAGATAGGTTCATCCCGACCCTCGCGCATGGTGTTTTGCGGAAACTCGGTAAACCTCGTTACCGCAAAACACCCTCCTCTCGGGTCGGAATGAACCTATCTTACACTCTCGGTCATGGAAGCTACTTATAATCTCATGTTGAAGTCGTATTCATTTAAAGGGAATGTTACTGCTAAAATCACACTGTTATTGTTTGTTATATTTGCAGTTTTTCGTACGAATATGTTCTTCGAATTGCTGACTTGTCACTAATAGTCTATTTCTGCTCAAAATTAAGTTCTTGCCCTATAATCGGAATTTTAGTGAAAATGTATTTCGGATATGCTTTCAAGTTAGGACAATGTGTACGGAAAGCATATCTGATTTGCAATTCACTCATTCAACCTAAGTATAATGTGTAATATTTTACTAAATTTTAAAATAATTTACTGTAGAACGGGTACGAAGTACTTTGAATGCAATGCTACGAGTTGTGGTGTTCAACATAAATGTTAACTTCCATGAATATTTGAAAACTATTATATCGGTTTTAAGGAAACAGTTTCTTGATTGAAATTTTGTTAAATCATTATTTTCCTGGTATATGTTTTTTATAGTTTCCTGTTAGGTTGCGCTATGTAGTTTACTTCCTTTCCTCACTATTATTTATACGTCCACTGCTGCGCACCTCAATACAAAATCCAGCAGTCCAGGGGCTGTACTCCGTATGATGAAATAGCGAAACAAAAAATTTGTCGAAAACTGACATAAACTTGGTATCGATGTGTACAATGCATTGATACTTACTAACTGAAGTACCACATAGTTTACAATTAATTTATTTTCATTCCTTATGCGTGATTGGCTGGTCAATGTTATCACGTGATATTACCAAGTTAGATATATACCTTAAATATTCAAACTGTTTAAAGTGAGCCTTCGTAGCACAGTGGATACAACACTAAAATGCAATTTTGGCGACACCGATTCAAACCCGGTCTCCGACTCGATTTTTTTCAAGTATGATATCAAAGAGTAAAACATTTTAATAAATAATTGTCCTCAGATTCGTTACAGAATTAATTTTTTTTTGTGCCAATCTGGTGTACAGTCCCTTTAAATATGTCTTTGCATAAACATTGAGTCGTCGTGTATCCCAACCCTCCATAACGATATTCAACGAAAAATCGGTAAACCTAAGAAACAGTACATACATGTTACCGTGTGTGATTGTGTCCTTAAAAGTTTCAAAATTTTAATAGCATGTATGATAGTATAATTTTGATAAAAAATATTTAAGAAGATATTTGAAGAGATCGTGTGGAATGTAAACATCGCATAATTTGCGATATTAATACGAGTTTTGCATACATTAAGGAGAACATGAGCTTATTGTAAGAATATATTGTTATTTTCTATAATATTAACTTCAATAAAAGTTTAATATTTCATGTCATAGGATCGCACGAGGTTATTCAGCTTGCCGAATTATATACAATTACGGAAAGTTTTAAATGAAAGTGTTGAATATCAATTTTGAGGACTTCGTATTGTGGCTGATACTATACCCAATCGTTCTTCAAGATTCAATTATTGAGTGAATATTATCATCTTTTAGCATATTTAAGATACCTTTATATACCAGGTACGTGACTGAGTCGATTCCTGTATTAGACCGTGATGCCTTACTTATTGTCCATGCACCGTTTCTTTTGGTGTTATTCTAATGGAAAACATTAAGGTACGTTTTAACTACATGCCATTTAAATTATTGCCCGTATGTGGTCAAGGGTGCACTCTCTATATTCAAGATTGCGAATGATACTTCAGGCTGATATTTTGTCTGTTATGTACATGAGTATTGCTGACTTCAATTCTATACCTGCAATCAGAAAACACACACGCACACACAAATATCTTATATTTTCTTCTAAAACAATGACATATTAACTGTTTGAATGCACAAATTAACACTTTGAAGCTATTAGCGATAATCGCCTCAGAGTGATAGTGTGTGCTTAAAACAGTTAATATATCATTGTTTTAGAAAAACAATGCATGTATACATGCTTTGAAATAGGATAGCATTTTAGGCCGCCAGGCCGCTAGGCCGCTAACTTCACGCCGCTAGGCCGCTAGGCCGCTGAAGTGCTTGATCGACTTTTTTTTAAAAAGCTGAAAAACGGTTCAGAGTGATAATTTGTGCATAAAAACAGTTAATATGTCATTGTTTTAGAAGAAAAAGCATGTATACATGGTTTGAAATAGGAAACCATTTTAGGCCACTAGGTCGCTGAAGTGCTCGATCAACTTTTTTGAAAAAAAAAACAAAAACGCTTTAGAGTGATAATTTGTGCATAAAACAGTAAATATATCATTGTTTTAGAAGATCAGGCATGTTTAATGCTTTGAAATAGCTGACTGCTTAATCGACGCTTTAAAAAAAAAAACTGTTGATAATCGCTTATAGCTTCAAAGTGTTAATTTGTGCATAAAAACAGCTAATATGTCATTGTTTTAGAAGAAAATGCATGTATACATGCTTTGAAATAGGATACCATTTTAGGCCACAAGGCCGCCAGGCCGCTAACTTCACGCCGCTAGGCCGCTAGGCCGCTGAAGTGCTCGATCGACTTTTTTGGAAAAAAGTTGAAAAACGCTTCAGAGTGATAATTTGTGCATATAAACAGTAAATATATCATTGATTAAGAATATCAGGCATGTTTAATGCTTTGAAATTGCTGACTGCTTAATCGACATTTTTGGCAAAAATATGTTGATTATCGCTAATAGCTTCAAAGTGTTAATCTGTGCATTCAAACAGTTTATATGTCATTGTTTTAGAAGAAAATGCATGTATACATGCTTTGAAATAGGAAACCATTTTAGGCCGCTAGGCCGCCAGGCCGCTAACTTCACGCCGCTAGGCCGTTAGGCCGCTGAAGTGCTCGATCGACTTTTTTGAAAAAAAAATGAAAAACGCTTCAGAGTGATAATTTGTGCAACAGTAAATACATCATTGTTTTAGAAGAACAGCCATGTTTAATGCTTTGAAATAGCTGACTGCTTTATCGACGTTTTTGGAAAAAAAAACCTGTTGATAATCGCTTCAATGTGTTAATTTGTGCATAAAACAGTTAAAATGTCATTGTTTTAGAAGAAAAGCATGTAAACATGCTTTGAAATAGGATTCAATTGAGGCCGCTAATTTCACGCCGCTATGCCGCACGGTCGCTGATGTGCTTGATTGACTTTTTTGAAAAAAAGTTGAAAAACGCTTCAGAGTGATAATTTGTGCATAAAACAGTTTATTTAAAATTGTTTTAGAATAAAAGGTAAAGAAAAATATTCTGAATAGATAACAATTTAAGGCCGCTATGTAACTATATGAATAAAAAACCTTGATTTATCATTGTTTTAAAAAAACGCATTAACAATTGCTTGGAAATAGAAAAAAATAATTAGGCCGCCAGGCCGCTAGGCCGCCAACTTCACGCCGCTAGGCCGCCAGGCCGCTAACTTCACGCCGCTAGGCCGCTAACTTCACGCCGCTAGGCCGCTTACTTCACGCCGCTAGGCTGCTAACTTCACGTACATCAAGAAATGACGAGGCCGCGTCTATAGGGATACATGTTTGCAATTGTCAATGGGGAAGTGTATACGGATAAATTTTAGTTATGAACAAAAAGAAGATTTGTTAATGATATCAACTCTTATTCAACTTTACTTAAAATTTGTCGTCAATAACCGTTTTGATGCGTGTAAAACTTCCAAAACGTCATATAAAACGAATAAGCCTAATGTTTAAAACAGGAAATCAAAAAAAGTTATTCTCTGTGTTTTTGTATTGACTGGTCGCCGGTCATACGAGTTCGTTATTTTAGAAATTTACTTTCTGTGAAAACGATTTATATACACGCTGTGGTAGTAAATAAGCATGTAAGAATTTACGGGCATATTGTGAACAATAGTTTAAATTATGCATTTGATAACAAATATAAGTGCCTTAACACGACATTAATTGACTATTATAAATTTAAGTGATATAAAATGGAAGTACAAAGCTTAATTCACACGATTTTACTAACAAATATAGGTCGCAATAACGAAATTAACACAATTTAAATTTAGTTGATATAAAATGAAAGTTCAAAGCGTAATTCACACGATTTAAAACAAACATTAATGAATAAAAGTAGGCCGAAAAGGATCAGGCCGAAATGATATCTCGGCCGAATCGACTCGGCACCAATAATTTTATCGGTGATAATGCAAGGTACCAGTCTAAATAATTTACGCATACCGGAGACGACCGAGTAACTACGATCTAGAAAGTTGATTAAACCGTCATAGTTCGGCTATGTCCGTGTTTATTCGGAATTTTAACAATTGTATATATTGTCACATGACTTTATTGAGCCAATTGGGTATCGATATTTTTCACGTGCCACAACGATTCAGCTTCCTCCTCTTCTTTTGCGGGGAAAGAAAACGCGAAAACTCACTATGGTAAGAGGTGTTTTAGGACATTTTCACCAAGGGCAAACTCTCCATACAATGGCATGCAATGTACCGCTATGGCTCTGGTTGCATTATTGGCTTTTTTTAGTTACGAACACAACCACATGCCCTCATTAACGGCTGTCGATGTAGACTGTATACTGAATGAGGGAAATGCTTTGTATTCTAGCATAGGCGAAAGTATAAACGAGGCTCGATATTTATCGCATAATGATTTGCCAACATCCGTTAGGTTTAGAAATTATTTATGTTGTCCGCAATATATGCTTGATGTTTACTATGGTAACGTAAACGGTGATACTGACGTCCATTTGGGTCAATCCCCATTCAGCCGCGTCTTTGCTGCCTAACATCAACATTCGTCTTGACCCAACCTGAAGTGTTGCCTGTTTACTTAGAAATGTATAGGGAAATGAATTAGTACTGTTTTACCTTAAATAGATTTGCTGATCTTCAGCGTCTGACACGCCATTTTTATACCAGAATGAAATAAAAGCGAGGTGCATATAAGCGAGATTATTCACGGATATGAACGAGCGTTGTGGCATTTACTTTAGACAAAGGGTAATTTCAGCAGCTATAAGCCCACCTATGTTTAAGTGCATTATGTGATAGGATATTACCAAAGATAATTAGCATAGGCTAGTGGCGAAGCTTCCACTAGGCTTAAGGGCTCCGGTCTGCACATCATTTTTTCCTGTTAAGAAAGAATAAAATACCGTAAATTAGACATGCTAAGAACTTTCAGGGTAAAATCCCCTTTAGATAGATGTCAAAATGCGCCATTAGTCAGTCTCAATAGTTTGATGCCTGCATATCAAAATGGTCTAGCTACGCCCTTGTAGGTTCTAAAAATACTTATTCAAATGTACCTTAACATTGCATTAACATTGTATCTCCATTTATTTACTTGAAAAGAACGTTCACTTTAATTTGATCTCGCTGCGCTTACTTATCTTTATAAGTGTGTTTGAACTCTTAACATTGCAGTTTGATCTTTTTTCCAAGTGGTCTCAACTTTCGTATCGTATTATTTACTTTTGAAAGTGATCCGTCTTCCCTTTCTTCCGATCCTTTTTCCCGAATAGTCTCACTTTCACCTAATGTTTCAAAATGATGTTATTTTTTCTGTCTTCTTAGCTTTCCGCAGTTTTCACACAAAAAACTTTCTGAATAAGATTTTTTTATATTTCTGTTTTGTTCATTACCTACTCCTAAGTTGTTGTTTGGTTAAGTTTGTATTGTTTTTATCCTCCAGATAAGTATAGCCTTTCAACTATAAACAATACAAAGTATAGACATAGAAACACACACATAATGGACATATATAAAACATAAGGTTATTTACAGTATACACAAACAATTCATTGAATCTCATATTTTGACTGTAACAGACTTTTATCGTCCGTTTGTATAGTTAGTTTATCATTGTATTCTGGTTACATTCGCACATGTTGTCAACTTTTTCTTCGTAAAATCTGACTCACCTATAAACACTGGATTCGACAAAAATATAAAATTGCCTCTTTTACATTGAACGTCTGGACTGTCGTATCCCGACATTTTTCTAGAATACGGAACTTGCGCTCGTTCTATAGTTTTATGACAAGAAGTTTAAATACAATCTGCTTTCGAAAATTTGGAATGACTCTCCAACAATGTAAGATATGATGTAGAGCTACATTACAATTGTGAATTGAAAATCATGCTACATTTTCCCGACTCAAAACTGCTTTAATAGCGTTCAGTGGTTGATTTTTCATTATTTCAAAGCAATCTACTGTGCAATGAACACAGAGCCTGCTTACACAACAAAGGCGCAATGAATGGATATATAATCATTAATGATTATTAAGGATATTGATGGTTCCGTGCAGTAAGGGTTAACGTCGAAGACACCCAAACTGAAACTTGTAAGTATTCGAACACGTTTACATGTAGATCTATCATATATACAAAAAAATGTTTCTTCATGAAAAATTAACTTGCTCCATGTATGTCTCTGTTATTCATAAGGATGTAAAAGCAATGATAAAACATCGAATCCTGTGAGCTCTGCACAATCGCTGTAAAGCACATAACCTTAATTTAGCAATCATTTAAGCTGCATTAGAAATGTATGCTAGAAACATGATAGGGCCCGTACAGCAGGTAGCATAAACATTTTGCTTAATGACTGCTACGGTTCCAAGAAAACGTTGAGTACGAGACTAGATCTAGATCTAGATTTGACTATATTTGAAGCCATTTCCCGTGCAATTTTGATGTAGCTCTAAATATTAAAATATAAATATTAGATTGGATTACATTGTTTATTCGAAAAATGGTTTGACATTACAAAATGCAAATACTGAAGATGTTTTGCGCATAATTAATTCACTTTAATGTGTTCATATACCCTTGAAGTTGCATCATTTTACCAAGTTTTTAGCAGATTGTCGACGTGTGGATGGGTCACCACTCCAGCACGCTCCCCACATATGCACATATCCGATTGGTGGAAGAACTTGGAATTTGGTCCTAGCTACGCCCCTGAAGTTATAGCATAATTAGTGTTTGTACTTTAGCGGGAAAGAAAAGTTTGTATTTTTTGTTCTCAAAGTTTTACAAATAAGAAAGGGTTTGTTCTCACTTTGCCAACCGTTAATTGCCGCCAATTAAAGTAACTACCAATTTTGTCCTCGCACCTCCAACTTACCTGTATTTTCACCATTAGTCTGGCACCCAAATTTATTTGTTGTTGAAATTATTTACAAGATGTTCGGGGAAAATAAGAATTTTCATAGATTTTCTTTATGCAGTTAAACTACTTAAATACATTTGGGTGTTAGTACACTGCTTCTACTTTAATATGTATTAGTATAATTTATGAACCATTATGAATAAGTTTCCTAATATGTACTAACTTTCTCTAAAGAATAATTATTGACACATTATCAAAAACAGCGAAACCAAGGAGCAACAAAAGAGTTTCCTTCTCTTTGATCTCAGACATTAAATTAATTTAAGTAGAAGAAAAATGTTGTCCTTTATTGGGGATTTTAAGCCGGTTTGATATTCATTCAACACATAATTCTCGTTCAGATATGAAGTCAAGCTAGCATTAAGAACCGAAGTAAAATGTTTGCAGAAATGGCCAAAAACAGAAATAGGTCTATAAACTAGCTTTTACGATAGTCTTTGTCAATTTGCTTGAAAATCAGGTTGATAATTCCTCGTCACCACACTTTCGTTGTTTTTTTTTAAATATTATTAAACAATTGTTTTATATAGGGGGTGACATTAAAGCTGCACTCTCACAGATATAACGTTTTGGCAACCTTTTTTATTTTTTGTCTTGGAACAAGCCATATTTTGTGAAAATTCATTGAAACCAATAATATAAGACGGCTGACAAAAAATTAGATCGCAGATTTTTATATTTAAGTTAAAAAAATGATGTTCTATGCATTTTTCTTAACCCGTTAATAAAGGTTTAAGCCATAAATCATTAATTTTCGAACGGAAACATGAAAATCTGCGATATGATCTTTTGTCAGCAATCTTTTATCATTGGTTTGCAGATACTTTCGCAAAAATATGCTCTTTTCATGACAAAAAGATAAAAAAGTTGTAAAAATGTTATATCTGTGAGAGTGCAGCTTTAAATGAGAAGTTATTTTATGTAATCGTTTAAACCGCGGCAATCTGTGCAGTACACAACCACAAAGCTCGAGGCAAACTTAACCTCTTTTCTAAATCATCCATTTTTCAACGAAATTTCCTTTTGGTCATACACCTCTAAATAAATTTCATATATATTTTATAGTCAATTGACCGATTTGCACGCAATATTTTACTGGTTTGTTGTCCTCCACGACTCTTTACAGCATATATAATATGTGGAGAAAACTTCACTCGTGCACTTAATAACTAAACTAATCAATAATTATTAAACAACGTTAGAAAAAAGAAAATTGGTAGAACGTAAACACTGTGTATTCGTTAAAGTGACCATATCCGGTGTACGAATACAAACAATGCGGTAAAAATGTAAACAAAAACGTAGATCCAACATGTTCACTCCGCTTTTGATACCACAAACCAAAGATGGAAAGAGCCATTGACATAAGATGGTATAACTATGCTTTGATTCACTGTCACGTGTTTATTAAAAGAAATCGGGCATGTAACAATGTATAAGCACATCTGAATTGGTGTAACTTGCCCTTGAGGAATAGTTTGCCTCCATTTCAAAATTCCTTCCTTTCCAAGTAATGAGATAATTCTCCATTTATGTCCCTTTTATTTTCAGTCCCTTTCAGAATGACCTACTCTTTCAATTCCTCATTCCCTTTTAAACAGTATCAACTGATTAATCTCTTCATTTTTCCAAAGTCTTTTTGTAAAGAACAACAACAACAATGATCATGTTGATTTATATTACCATTTTCAAATCGTTTTCCTTGTATTCCACATTAATTTTAACTCGTTTTCCGCAGACTGCGACCTGTATAGCCTGAGGGAGGACACACTGTCTCATGCTAAAGGTTATCACCATGGTAACAGCATATCAACCCTTAGAAATCAGGTCCGGTGTGATGTTGTTTGTGATGATGTTTGTAAGTCGTTTCATTTTCCTTCCTCGACCTGTTTCTTGCCTAGAGTAAAGCTTTTTTTCCGATATGCAATTATATTTCGATTACGTTTTATATTTCCCAAGGAGCCACCGACTTGCCCAGAAAAATATTTCTTTCATATATTTCAATATGAAGTATTTCGTCTTATTGAAATTATGTGATTTGATCATAGCTCCTTTGTAATTGTCTGAATGAGCATAATACTTACATTCTATACTGAAAAGCTTTTATCCGAGAATTCATGTCATTCCAGTAAATAATCCTACACTTGTTTCTTCCTTCAAGATCTTGTGGTGTGAAAGATGAGTTAGATAAAGTCTTCGAATTATAATGACGTCAAGGGGAGCCTGTCATGAGGTTGGCGGAAGCGAGCCAAGGGAGGACACACTGTCTCATGCTGGAATGTAGGCAGGAGACAAGGATGTCGCCCCGTGGTTCACCCCTAGTCTACATAGCGACGATTTCTTCTTCTCCTTTCGTAGCTTCGTGAAAGTTTGTTTATTCAGGGAGGTTCACCCCTGATCTACAAACGACGATTTTTTCTTCTCCTTCTTTCGTGGCTTTATGGTCGTTTATTCAGGGTGGTTCAACTCTGGTGTACATAGCGTCGATATTTTCTTCTCCTTTAATCGTAGCATTATAGTCATTTCTTCAGGTTGCCATTAACCTTTGGTTGCATCTCAGCTAACCCCGCAGTCTTATTCTCTAGTTTTGTGGACATTCATGCGTTCACTGTGAGTAAATCAATTTAGGCATTTTTCTTGCGGCGTCACGGTGATCGTGCCAATAACTATGTCTTCTAGTCTTCAAGATGTAATATACTTATATTCTGTTCTGTTCTGTTCTGTTGATTACGCTTAGATATAACTTACCTTAATTGGTAGTGAACATACTAAATTTCACATAAATTTAAACACCACAAGTTTGCAAAATAGTTTAGCTTTTCAATGTTTTACCGCGAACAAATAAATCAAAATGTATACATATATCTAAGCGTAATCAACAGAACAAATATAGTTTAGAATTAATCATTTGTAATAAATACTTAATAAAAAATACTGGACAGTTTTAACCTGCTCAGTTGAACGTAATCTAAACTTCCAATTAAACGACGCTTAATTAATCAAACTACTTTACTTATTTACAACAATATAGTCAGAAATATACGGATTGCATCCGTGTTGGTTAACTTCATATCCTGATTGGAACATTTATGAGTTAAACCAAAAAATACATCGCATTTTATTTCTGTTACACCGATGTCCGACTGGTCAGTAGAAATGCCCCATTTACGGATAATTAATGAAATGTCCTTCAATAATTTACACTTTGCATATGTTCAAAAGCAAAATATAATGACTGATGTGTAAATGATATTGCGCAAATACAGGAAATTTACAAATTTGTATATAATCTGTTATTTTAATAAATCCATTTCATTTATGTTAGCTGTCCATGTGAACAGTGACACGAAATTTAACGCTCGAGGTGTCCGGGTAGTGTTCAGTAGCTCATAAATATGTAACAATAGAAATCCGCCCCATTTAATTAACTGTAACCCGGTATTTGACGTGAAAATAAGCGGTTCATATCATCTTGAGGTTAGAATGAAAGTATGCCGATATTTTTGACATCATATCTGTATACAATTAATGAATAACTTTTGTTAAATATATATATTGTCAGTATACGATACTATATGTGTAAAGATGTCTAAAATCGATGCAATTTGCACAAAATATTTGAAATGATTTTTCCGAGCTTAGTTAAAACAAATATACTCTTGATTTCAAATAGATTTAAGAGCGAGCAAGATATACAAACATAATATTTTGTTAAGAAGTAAAGAAGTAACTACTCACATCTGAAATGAATATATTGAAATCCTTCGTATAGATACATGCATAAAATCCCGTGTGGAATCTTGTATGTCCGGCTCTGTAATGTTCAATTATTCAACATACAATTAATTTAAACAAAGGTGGATGCAATAGATAACATTAACACGTCACTAGCTATCTCATAAAAATACGTTTTTATGTATGTTCAATAAACAGTAAGACACAGATATCCAATTTTCTTGAAGTCCGAAAAAATGAACAATATCCGAAAGTTTAAGTTACTTTAGACCGTGACGAGATCACGTGATCATCATGTCAACCGCAGCCAAGCGCCTTGGGATACAGAGGATGTTTTCGTTTGGTAGCGATGGAAAAGTGATAGCCATCTTGTAAATACACTCAGGTAATTGCAAATTTGATGACAAGTACGATGCTTTTGTCAGGGTTGCCCCTAAAACATGTCACATGGCTGTCACTGGACCTTGGATAGCGTGTTTATATTGAATTACTCGGGCGAGGTAATGGAGCTAGCCAGACCGAGTAACATGAGCTACCGGAGCCGATGAAACATTGCATCAATTGAATGAAATGACATGCGGACACCATTTACGGGCGTGATTTATGAAAATATTTCATGTACATGCTTATGTGACTGTTTGAATGTTCACAATGTGTCAACCGTACAATTTCATTACATGTACATTAAAAATACCCCCTTCGACTTTACTATGTACGCCTAATTGATTAGTCTAGACACAGCATAAAATGTACATGATTCAGTGCTTTAAAGATTTTGAGTATATTTGTTTACTACACAATAATTGACAAAGTTAGGATTGGTAAAATTTGGAAAGATATCCAAACTGTTAGTAAATCAATGCTATAAATGATTTTTACCTCGTCGACCATGTGCACGTGTTCACGTGTTCGTCAAAACATATTAGCAACACAAACCAAAACTAAAATCTTATTTATTTATATAACAAAAATGCTTTAAATAACAATTTAGTGCAAACTATTACTACTTTAAATACAATAAAACGATTTTAGTAAACCATGATACGAAGGAATGGACAAAAACATTACCTAAACAAGAAAGCAACCTCCATCTTTTCTAATACTCCTTTATTGTACACAAGTATGATGAAACATTAAGGACGCTATTCCACAAATGTATGGTATTTAAAAAAAACAAAAAACCGTGACAACACGTTTCACCACCAAATAAACGACCACATTAATGGACAAACGTCGCTCTCTTTATATATGAATTATGCCAAAGGGAACTGTTTTTGTAGATCTGCAATGATGATAACTTAATTAGTATGCGTAAACATACATGTTTGAATAGACACAGTCTCATTGAAATATTAAATTTGTGCAAGATTATATCACTACTACAGAGGTGGCGACGTTTTAAATTAAACAATCTAGTACCCGCCGAATGAGTCTACCTCGATAGCCCAAATAGGTCTTACCCGATGGATGAATGTGTCTAACCCGATGACCCACATAGGTCTAACCCTATGGGCCGAATAGGTCTTGTCCTACGGGCCGAATGGGTCTAACCCTATGGACCGAATCGGTTTAACCCTATGGACCGAATCGGTTTAATCCTATGGACCGAATCGGTTTAACCCTATGGACTGAATGGGTCTAACCCTATGGACCGAATAGGTCTAACCCTATGGACCGAATCGGTTTAACCCTATGGACCGAATCGGTTTAACCCTATGGACCGAATGGGTCTAACCCTATGGGCCGAATAGGTCTAACCCTATGGGCCGAATGGGTCTAACCCTATGGAACGAATGGGTCTAACCCTATGGGCCGAATGGGTCTAACCCTATGGGCCGAATAGGTTTAACCCTATGGGCCAAACAGGTCTTACCAGATGGACGAATGTGTCTAACTCGATGGGCGAATGAGTCTTACTCGATATTCGAATGAGACTTACTTGATGGGCGAATGAGTCTTACTCGATGGGCGAATGAGTCTTACTCGATGGGCGAATGAGACTTACTCGATGGGCGAATGAGTCTTACTCGATGGGTAAAATGGATATAAATGTATAACCAAAAGGGTTGAATTGATCTAACCCGATGGCCCGAATGAGTCTTAGTTCAACTCTTGTTCATTCCAACAAACCAAACTCGTAAACAAACAGTTTGAACTGAGTATAAATAACCAAGCTTGACAGTATTTAGTCGCTGTTAGAATCATTACAGCGCTTGACCGAATTTCTATGTTAAGTTTATTATATTGCCGAAAAATAGCTATTACAGAAAATATTTATATTATGTCATGTATTGAACTTTTAATATGCAGACGGGCCTTTGACTAGTCTTTCGTTCAGTTCATTTATTTTATTGACACTTTCAATACATGTAAACGTTCATTCATTTCAATCAATTCCTTATGATTATGAAACTTGACGGGTTTACGACATTTTTTTACGCCGTAAGCAATCTTTGAGGGCTGAAAGTATATTTCTTTTTTACCCTACACCGATATTTTCCATGTATCTGTGAAAGATATGTTATATAAATACGCAGTACAGTATAGGTTAGACTGATTTGTTATTTCACTATAACCTTTACACTTTGCAAGGAGTGTTGTTAAATAACTTTATTGGAAATGGTAATTGGTTATGATATAATACATAAGTCCGGTCCTCTAGGGCTTGTTTGAATAACCTACCGTAGTGGAAAGCCTTATACGCTGCTTAAGAGTGCTCGAGGACAATCACTTTGTTATTGACAAAATCTATACGATAAAGGTTTTTACAATATTTCTTTTTTGAAAAGCAGTTTATGCCAAAAAAAGCGGTTCATAACGCACGGAAACTAACGATATTAAGCCTTTATTACGAACAATCTATAAAAGTCCGGGTTTAGACTCAGACCTGGGAGTAGGAGTATTGGTCCCAGCCCAGACTCAGACCTGGGAGTAGGAGTATTGGTCCCAGCTCAGACTCAGACCTGGGAGTAGGAGTATTGTTCCCAGCTCAGACTCAGAAAAGCACTTTTATTAAGTTAAAAAGAATCGTCTTTATTGCGCTAGTTGTACATATTTTTAAATTATTGTACAATTTGAAAAAGTAATATAATATAGCAAATTACACCATCAATACTCAAATACAATGATATGAAGTTTTGTCACTTGAGTCTGAACTCAGACTTGAGACGATTCGTAATCATGGCCCGGCCATTGTCACTAAAATTATTTGAGATTTTTTTATCAAAATTTCATAGGATGTCGATATCATTATACTTGTTAGAGGAAGCCGGACAAAACATCCCATGGACTAAGGCTCCCATTGCGTGATATCATTATACTTGTTAGAGGAAGCCGGACAAAACATCCCATGGACTAAGGCTCCCATTGCGTGATATCATTATACTTGTTAGAGGAAGCCGGACAAAACATCCCATGGACTAAGGCTCCCATTGCGTGATATCATTATACTTGTTAGAGTAAGCCGGACAAAACATCCCATGGACTAAGGCTCCCATTGCGTGATATCATTATACTTGTTAGAGGAAGCCGGACAAAACATCCCATGGACTAAGGCTCCCATTGCGTGATATCATTATACTTGTTAGAGGAAGCCGGACAAAACATCCCATGGACTAAGGCTCCCATTGCGTGATATCATTATACTTGTTAGAGAAAGCCGGACAAAACATCCCATGGACTAAGGCTCCCATTGCGTTTTTGAATAGCTGGACAAAACATCCCCGAGCATTTAAACATAGTTAAGAAAACATCCCATCTTGGACATATTATATAATGTTTGCCAGTATAAACACACATTTATTATCACAACAAAGGTGGTTTCTTAGTAATCATTAAATTATTTCTAAATGTAAATGGTTGTTACCTCACTGTTAATGGGCTTTTAGTATCAAAATGATATGGGGTGTTTTGTCCACCATGTTAAAACGATCTGGGGTGTTTTGCCCACCATGTTAAAACGATCTGGGGTGTTTTGTGCACCATGTTAAAATGATCTGGGATGTTTTGTTCACCCTATAACAATGATGTGGGAGATTTTTTCCACCTAGTCAAAAAGGACATGGGAGGGTTTGTCCATGGGATGTTATGTCCTACATTTATTGGTAGAATATATATCTATTTTGGACATGTAAATCAAAGTGTAGCGTTCATATCAGACTTATCAAGCCCTTTAAAGTTCATTAAACATTGACACGATACTTAAAACAAGTTTATTAAAGGCCTTTTATGACAATAGTAATTGTATGCGCACATAAAGATATCTGTTGCTCTTCAAAAACCGATTTGTTCATTTTTTGTTAAAAAAACCACCTGTATCATTGCCATTTAGTTCTCTTTACCGGTGAGCTATCCACCCCTTGTTAGATTTCAAACGTTACTGCTGATGCTACTGAAAACTATACTATCGAAACCTAGGCAACCTTTTAATTGAGTGAAACTCTAGATTTGGGTTCCTAAGCAACAGAATCATTAGACACCTTAAATGGAAAAACATACCCGTTTTGCATATTTTTCGGTGAACATGATATGCTTTGCTTGGTTTTCGACCCTACCTTTTGACAAATACATCAATTTTAGAACGCCATTTTACAACATTTCGATCATTAACTAAATAAGGATACGTTTCACTTGTAAAAAGGTTTCAAAATTGTACTTTCAACCTTCACGACAACGATTAGCAAACGGATGTTGTAGTTTATATTCCTGCATAAACAAATATTTGTAATATATTTGATTATCTTCAAAACACTAATAAATGTCATTGAGCAGTTCCATCTTGTATCTTTTTAGTCGAAGGAACACTGCGGCGGTTGTCCAAAGATGCGGTCACCTTGATAAACGTCCATCTACATGCCAATATAAATGCGGCCACATTTTTTAAATCTAGGATATATATAGATTTAGACAATGGAGCTAACTTTAAATGACCAATAAACGTTGGGGGGTGGGGGGGGGTACTAAGGGGCATAACCTTTTGGCACAACCTAAAGTATATGGCATAAACTATTTGCATGGGGGTTTGAGGTTACTTTCCTTCAGAAAATTTGTAGTCGGAACGGGTGCAATTTTAGCGTATTTTTTATTACCTTTTTACCCCATATTGAAATAAAAAAGTAAACCTGGACGATTCTAGGGGAGCCTCTAAATCCGCTAGTGAAAACACTGCTGCGATTGGATGACGAATCAGCTTCTATTAACCAGCAACATAGTTGATGGTTCATGTGCATGATTTTATTGCTGTATATCTTTCTAATTGTCCATTTATGTATAAATATAAATATTATCTCTCACACCAGTTTACAGGGTGAAGCAAAATTCATAGCGCGACAAGTCATCACCCGTGCGTACAGGCGCGCGAGAGGTAGCATTAATCACGTGATCCTGCCAGAAGAATTACCCCGGGGTCATCGGTAAGTGATGCGAGGTCAGAGATTTGTGACAAGAATTATGGCGTGTCACGCGCGCTGATATATGGTAGCATTTTAAACAGTAGGCCACAACTATGATGTTTATACGCAGATACTGTTCAGAAATGTAATTATGTACATGTACTTGGGCGATAATACTGCCTGTTATACTTTTCCTGAACTTTAAATCCACCTATGCTTTAAAGTGTTTAAAACTTTTAACTTTTTAAACTGCACTCTTACAGATTAACAATTCTGACATTTATTAGGTTGTGACTCAGAATCAGCTGATTTTGTTACCAATGGCTTTAATTACGACATAAAAGATAACTCATAACAGATAACAGATCTCAAATGTTTTGAAAAATGCCGAAATTTTTATTTATCATATAGCGTAATGCTTTTCGCCATAAACAGCAATTTTCGAACGTGAATATAAAACACTGCGATCTAATAGTTTGGCAGCAGTCTTGTATGACTGGTTTCCGAATATTTACGCTAACATTGACTCATTCCAAGACAAAGAAGTTGCAAAAACGGTCAATCTGTGAGAGTGCAGCTTTAATAGGTTAACTGAAGAACAACCTTAATTCATATATTTTATAAGGTTTATACTGTATTATTTATACGGTAATAAAAGAGATTTTTTTGTGTAATAATAAAGGCATTATTATGCAAGATTATTTCAAATTTATTCTTGCTGTAACTTATATGTATCGTATTTCGTCCAACTTCCTGTTCAGAACAGAACGTAACATACATGGCCATACATGAGGTAACATGACCAAGCCGTTTCCGGTTCCGGTGTTAGATGTTAAAAGTTCAAAAACAGGGGCCCTTTCTGGATTTAGCGTAAAAATGTGCTCAAATTTTGATTTGCGACTCCTAACCCTTAAACCGATACTATTTGGTTTAAATTGTGCATTTGTTGGTCGTTTGATCTTCTCTACTCATGTTACTCTGTATTCCATGCATGACTTTGCATATATTTTAATTAACATTTTAAAAAAGGCCAGGGAGATTGCCAGGTCTCCCCTAAGAGAATGTTGACAAATTTTAGTAAAAAAATGGTGCAGTCTGGTGTACTCTTATTATAGTTTTTTTTAACGATATTGACATAACAAGATCATTTGGAAAACTCCCAAAAATCCACCTGAACAATACTTGCTATTTTTCCATTTTCTGGTTTTATTTCTTCTGTTTTTGTTTTATTTTTTTCTCCATTTCTGTTGTTGAATGGCAAACCCGTTGATAAATAAAACAACAAAGTCCATGTGTATGTAGCCTTTAACACATTTATACACTAGTTCGTCCAAAAAAACAGTCACATTTACGCAGCATAGTAATGCAGACTTAGTCCAAATCGAATTAAGGAGAGAGGTCATAACATTAGCGTCTCCTCAATCATTATGCAATTGTAACCACGAAGGTCCGGGGAATAGCGGGGACTTTGACTTTCGGTCCAGCCAACCCCGAGTAAAATCTCCGGCCTGCGGGGACGAATTGATGGTCAAATCCCCGCCAAATGCCCCTGCACCCCAGGGAACCTATGTAAGGCCCATTCCCCGCTATATTTTGCGCGAAGACAAAACCACCGCATTAACCCGGCACTGCGGGGCCACCTGAAAGGTAAAAACCCGGCCCATTTCCCCGGCTATCCCCGGTATACCCCCGGACCTGGGGGGAGGGGGCGTGGTTACAATTGACTGGTTCATTATGATGACATATCTATACTATGTGTTGCTTCAATGTACTTTCAAAAAATACCTAATGTTTAAACCACCTCAATGAAACTAAGAAAGGTCTGAAAAACTTTATCGTCCCTATTCTGCATCTGTCCACAGGAAATAGGACGGACATGTACGGTTCGTTGTTCTTATACTTCAACATATTAACGGGTTTAAAGCTAACCATATACCAAACATTTACAACATGTTTTAGTCATATCCTACACTGATTGAATTTGAAGGGAATGTCGAATGAAGTGTTGTACTTTCAAAACATCGTTGAAGCCGCTGGGGCCAGCCTACCTACAGTTTAATGTTTTCCAGTTCAATGAACTGCGAGTATTTCATTCAAGCCCCACCATCGGAGCATGTCACATCATTATACGGTGAACGGAGGCCTCTACTTTAAAAGTATCTATAAATCACAGCAAATCATTTATACCGATTTATGTAATATAATTTCACGGTCTGTTTACAGCATGTGAAGGTTGAATTTGTACAAAATAACAACTATTCGGAAAATTCTGAATATGTAAATTTTAATTGGTGACACTGTTAAGTTTTCACAAATGATTTACTCCATAAAGATATCACTCCTTGTAAGATACGCGCACAAAAATGCATTCATCCTCGTTACAGCGAATATTTTTATTTGAGTGGAGAAAGCATACTTACATTTAAAGCTGCACTCTCACAGATTGAAGGTTTTGACAACTTTTTTATTTTTTATCTTGGAACAAGCCAATTTTTGCGAAAAAACATGGAAACCAGTTATATAAGACTTCTGACAAAAAATAGATAGCAATTTTTTATATTTAAGTTCAAAAATTGACGTTTTATTCATTTTTCTTAAAACCGTTAGTAAGCCATAAAACATTAATTTTTGAACGGAAATATGAAAATCGGCGACCTGATCTTTTGTAAGCAATCTTTATTCATTGGCTTGCAGATAATTACGTAAAAATTGCTCTTTCTATGACAAAAAATAAAAAAAGTTGCTAAAACTGTATATCTGTGAGAGTGCAGCTTTAAAGCGTAAAGCGACTTTTGTTTAAAACAATGTATGACGAAATAAACGGTGGCAAATTATTAGGTGTGTTATAAAAAATTAAGATACTGGCTCGAACCCTTCAACAGATACTAACATATGCTCAAAAACTGTCTTTGAAGTCCGCGATTTTGAATAGCGTTGGTTACGCGATTCTTGGTCTTATTTTCGAAAGTTCACTTTTAGCTTGTTTATATGTCCGTATATATAAAGAAATCATATATAGGGTCATGGGTAAAAATTCACATGGATGTACGTCTCTAAAACTGTGCATTTTGCTATCCAATCCCTATGTCGAGATAAACTCAATCAATTTCAGTTCTAATGTAAAATGCAAGACGTCCTTAAAAATTATCAAACTATCCTGATTCCACTACGAGTCCGCACTGAATCTGCCTGGCTTATCAGCCATTAGGCTTTCGCGGTGGGTCTGTGTATTGTTCGCTAAAACAGGAACTGATAACTGTCCAAATTCCATAGTCAAGTGCTTCTTCATGGTTTATGAAGCTATGAGTTATACGATTAAACACAGGGAATCACTGAATCATGTTTTTGTTTATAAGAATATTTAAAAAATGACAATAATAATTATAATCGACCATGTATTTTGCTATGCATGGCTGTTTGCTTAGACCTACATTATGGAATGGGTATGGAAGATATTGAAGAAAGTCTATAAAAAACGGGCCGGTTTTTATAATTCGAGGGGTGAAAGCGAAAAGGTTCTACCTGCTTCTTTATTTAATGTCACTTAGAACCTTTTCGCATTCACCCCTCGATATAAACATCTAAAATCATTTCCTAACTAAAGTTCTCTTATGGTCAAATTAAGAGAAATGTTTTTTAACATAAAAATGTGCATTTCAAATAAGATAAATAAAGTAGTTTTATAAAGTTATCAAGTAAGTATATATAATGGTCCATGAGATGCTTATATAACGAAAATGCAGTGGGAACCGACCAGATCTTAAGTTTGCAATGGTCAGATATGGTATGTGTTCGAGACCTTTATTAACCCCACCACTTTTAGAATTTAATAATACCACCCTCACTTCCATAATATAACCACTCCGCCCCTGCTTCCAGAATATAATTACCCCCGCCCTTACTACCAAAAGTTAATTCCCCCAACCCCCCACCACACAGCCAGAAGTCAATGAACCTTCCCCTTCAACACCATCTCCCACCCCACTACTATAATTAAATTCCTCTCTCTCTCTCCCCCCCCCCCCCCCGAATGAAAAGTGTGTTCCTATGCGGTTCTAGCGGTTCTATTTTTTAATTAGTTCCATGGCTTTTGAAAATATTAGAGACTTACGCAACTCAAAAGGCCTGGTGGAAGTTTTGGTTAGAAACTTGTCTATACATTTCACCATCACGCAATTGTGGTAAAACTTACAAAATATCAAATGGGCGGCATACTTCATGTGACAAAAACATGTTATATTGCGTAAATTTGATAGTAAGGAATGGAATATTTTGGGGAATGACATATCGTCCAGATTCATCATAAAGACGTGAGCGCTGTGCTTTGTCATAGGCCAGTGATTAACAATGTTAAGGAATTCATATTAAAATAAATCCACTATTAATCTAAATATATATTTGTTGTTACTGTATTGGCGATGTTTGTCTCTTTTTGCAATAAAGCAAATTAGGTGGTAATGCATGTACATGTACATAAAAAAGTATTCAACAAAACAAAATTATATGCATGGTTTAACATCGACATGCAAAAGCCATGACCTCAATACAGTAAGTAAATAGCAAAGTATGGAGTTTAAACATAAACTTACAAAAATGACATGTGTTTGGGACCGTTTGGGACCGTTAAGCCCATAACTAAGACTTATTCGCGTGGGGTAGAACTCTAATCATCACAATGAATATGGTTTCGTTTTACATCTTCTGCAAGAGATGCTCTATTCTACATTAAATACTGATCAACCTTATTTACACTCGTAATGCACCATTTAAATTCTATTGAAGGAAGTTATTCAATAACAATTATAATTTGATACGCTATTTTAGCATTTGCAGTTTCTAAAAATAAGCTCATATTCTCGAATACATCAAGACATTATTAAACCAAAAAAACACACATCCATTTAAGTACAAATTCTGTTTTGAGAAGGGTTAAGTCTAATATTTCCACATATACACTTAATAATGACGTTTTGCATTTTAACAGTTTGCGGATATAATTTTGAGGGATTGTCGAAGGTCTGCATGTTTTGATATGATCAGCACAGTTATTTGCACGGGCGGTGTGCACAGTTATTTGCACGGGCGGTGTGCAAATGGAAAATAAATATATATAATGACCATTCCGCAAGCATTGTCAGATGTCGACCTGTCACTTGACTCTCAGAGTCTATTATTTTATCATGCAACCAGAAGCTATACTTCATCTTCTCTCGCCAATTAAGTTTGCTCTTAACTCATTGTTTTACATATACATTTTATTTACATAACACTTAAGATGTGGTGACCTATAGACCCAACGGGTCGGGTGCAAATGTTTGTATATATGTTATTACTACTTTTTGAATTGCACATGTCAAAATAATAAACAATTTTCTTAAGTACTTACTAATTTACTTACTTATTAGGTTGACCTATACAAGGTAAGGTATTAACATTTGCATAATCTCTTTCAAATTAATTGAACGTTAATATCTTATGCAAGCATCATCGATTATCAATTCTGTCAAATGCTAAATATTTCAAATTAAAAAAAATCTTACCTTGTGCACACGAATGTTCTTTTTCCCATCTGTTGTCAAAATTTACATTTTCTTTGAAGATATAAATAAACATAAAATGCTCTTCTGGTTTTATGCAGTTTCGACAAAACAGCTCATACGGTTAAGATCGTTTATTCGTGCTTGTAAATGCTTATTATCTCCCACACCATCCGAGCTGCAATCCACCCAAGCTCCTGAACAAGCCTGTTCTACATTTCTGCGCTCACAACCATCAACTGTAGCCCGTTTTATCCCAGCCCTGTACATTTATTAAAACGACATTAACACTACTCATATTACAACCTAGACACAAAACTTCATTTCTATCGGGGACCAAAAGTGCGATATTTTGTTCAAAAAAAGTTGCGAATGTATCCTTAATTACGGCGAAATTCTCACAGGACACCAGTCATTTGGTAGCCCAACTGTAACTCTCATTGTTTCAACGGAATAACCTTTGAATAAAAGGTTAATTTACAATTTCTGTCACAGGTGTGCGCATGGTAAGTTGATCGCCATCATCCAACATACACAGATTTATATGGCGAGATTCGCTCCATTTAATACACCGCATTCCTTAGATGTAAACTAATACAAAACGCAACTTTTTATTATTCATGATCATAACAACACTACTTACTTTTTTGCTTCTCAGCTTCTTTATTTTTGCAAAAGTGATAAATATATGAGTGGAATTACCTTAAAAATATGCTAATTATTCGGTAAATTACTGAGTTTATCCTTAGTGAAATAGTTTGCATTGTAAAGCGTTATATTGCATGTACTCGGCTACATTCCTAATCATACAAAAACGTGTCATTTTAATATGATAGTACCCCAACGGTGTTTAGTCTCATACGGGCACTTTGAAATTTATAAACACTATCTTTAGTGGTGAACATAATATTTCGTCCAATGAGAAGGCAGTATCTCTCAAGTTTTCTAATGCATATATTTCAGTTAATCAGCAGTCACCCGTTGTTGATTTAATTGCGTTGAAATTTAGTGAGTAGTTTACAAACTATTATGTAGACCACTAAATTTCTTGAATACTGTTAGTATGTTCTTACACAAAGTATATGGTTATGTGACCGCCTTACAACACAACATTCATTTGTATACTTACACTCTTTTATCATTACTAAAACTGTACTGATAAAAGTAATAATCATTATCACCTTAAAGGGACTAGACACCAGATGATACAATTGAAAGAAGAAGTAAATTGACAAAATCTTACATAAAACTGACATCATTGTGGACACCAAATTGAATCTTACTTACTGATTTATCATTTCGATTTCGGGACGTGTATCTTTTGCAGAAATGGGTAAACTCAGCTGAGACAGCGGCAACATATTCCTTTATCATAAAAATGATGTATTATAAGCCCCGTACTAGCTCGTATTGACAATTCTAGGTTTGTTTTGTTGAAATAATGTATTTGCCGATTTTGGGACCATCTGGTGTCTAGCCCCTTTATTTTTTTTTCATCCTTTGGGTGCAAAAAGATGTAATTTTGTATAGCGCAGTGGATGGGGCGCTGGGCAATAATAATATTTTAGCGAGTCGGTAATGCTTCCAACCCGTGGTCATCGTTATTCATCCTTTAATAATATGTTCAGAATTTCTGATCATTTTATATCATTTTATTACATATATTACCGTCTCGTTTAATTAATAGTAGGCTCTTTATATTTCATGTTTATATACAGGAAAAGTGCCTGTATGGGACTCAAATTTATCCAAATATTTGCAAATAAAGTAGCTAAAAGCAACAATTCCTCAAGTCTAAGTATGTATGTTTTATTTTTACAAAAAACATCGATATCCCCCCCCCCCCCGCCAACAATTTAAACCAAATACATTTCAATTTTGAGGGAGGGGCGCAAGTAAAAACGGTACGCCCCTAAGTTACGCCACCTTTAATATGTCGATATCTGGATCCACCCCTGGCAACGATCCCAGCTAAATTAAAATCTTCTTACGAAAAGCTTTCAAAAGCTAACGAGCTAACTGCATTTTCTTTTGTCGTACGACTACCAGCAGAATATGACAGAGCAGGCTGCGTGTGAGTGGTGAGATATAAAGTTGCGCAGTAGCGTTCACATATAAAATATGTGATGTACGACTGTAGTGGGGAAAATGAATCAAGGCTGTCGATGTCCAATCGTTCGATAGAATTATAGTCTTAGGATGAACCCACGGCCGTCACCGAAATGTCATGCGATGGTGGAGCATGTTATAAGACAAACGTGGGACTATCGTCGGACAACCCTACGATTTTTAGGGCTTCAGATACTCCGAAAAAACGTACACAACTCTCATACAGTTGTAGACGACTAAGGGCATCAGACGTCAGACCTACAAAATGGGACTGACGTCGAAAATTACCCACGAGGCCATTCTTTTTGACATGCTCAAAGCCGTATGAAAAGGGATTTCGACAGCATATTACGTCGCAAAACGCCCTGAATTTAATACGACACACACATGACTGTCTTACGAATCTCCCAAATTTTCTGACGAAATTAAACACCGAAGGTTAGAATCAATACGCCCTGGGGCTTGAAAGTGAAAGTGATAGCATGAATTCAGCACGATTGCGTTGCAACTTTCCACATCTCATCCAATGGATAGGACTGAAAACAATACAACTCAAACATGCGAACAGATTGACCGAGTTCTCGAACAATCGTATCAAAACTATGAGGCCCAGGGACAAGTCCAATAACAGAGAAATATAACCAAGATTCAGGGTTTAAAGGCACCGACGAATTACTTAACGAGATATATACATCTCTTCAAGACAACCTACATTAGAAATATCAAACGACCGCCTTGGAATGGTCGGTGGGTGACCGCCTGGGCAGAGTCAGTGGTTGACCGCCTGGGAATGGTCGGTGGGTGGCCGCCTGGGCAGGGTCAGTGGTTGATCGCCTGGGAATGGTCGGTGGGTGACCGCCTGGACAGGGTCAGTGGTTGACCGCCTGGGAATGGTCGGTGGGTGACCGCCTGTGTAGGGTCAGTGGTTGACCGCCTGGGAATGGCCGGTGGGTGACCACCTGGGAATGGTCGGTGAGTGACCGCCTGGGCAGGGTCAGTGGTTGACCGCCTGGGAATGGTGGATGGGTGACCGCCTTGGCAAGGTTATTGGTTGACCCCTGGGAATGGTGGATGGGTTACCGCCTGGGAATGGTCGGTTGGTGACCGCCTTGGAATGGTCGGTGGGTGACCGCCTGGGCAGGGTCAGTGGTTGACCGCCTGGGAATGGTCGGTGGGTGGCCGCCTGGGCAGGGTCAGTGGTTGATCGCCTGGGAATGGTCGGTGGGTGACCGCCTGGACAGGGTCAGTGGTTGACCGCCTGGGAATGGTCGGTGGGTGACCGCCTGTGTAGGGTCAGTGGTTGACCGCCTGGGAATGGCCGGTGGGTGACCACCTGGGAATGGTCGGTGAGTGACCGCCTGGGCAGGGTCAGTGGTTGACCGCCTGGGAATGGTGGATGGGTGACCGCCTTGGCAAGGTTATTGGTTGACCCCTGGGAATGGTGGATGGGTTACCGCCTGGGAATGGTCGGTTGGTGACCACCTGGGCAGGGTAGGTGGTTGACCGCCTGGGAATGGTCGGTGGGTGACCGCCTTGGAATGGTCGGTGGGTGACCGCCTGGGCAGGGTCAGTGGTTGACCGCCTGGGAATGGTGGATGTGTGACCGCCTGGGCAGGGTCAGTGGTTGACCGCCTGGGAATGGTCGGTGGGCGACCGCCTGGGAATGGTCGGTTGGTGACCGCCGAGGCAGGGTCAGTGGTTGACGGCCTGGAAATGGTCGGTGGGTGACAGCCTGGGCAGGGTCAGTGGGTGGCCGCCTGGAAATTGTCGGTGGATGACAGCCTGGGCAGGGTCAGTGGTTGGCCGTCTGGGTAGGGTCAATGAAAACTAGATAGGCACACACCGGAGGGTTAATCAGTTTGTGAGCGTTCGACCGAATACTTGTCCTAACAACGTATACAGTCGAACTCGTCTGGCTCGAACTTGCTTGGTTCGATTAACTTTTTGACTTGAATTTGATGTAAAGGCCCGATTGTCTTCTTCTGAATATATGCATTCCTACTTTGCTCGAATTTCCCAAGACTCAAGGTATTTACCTCGGCCCATGCAGGGTGTTCGAGCCAAGGGGGTTCGACTGCATGTCACTTTATCAGCACAAAAGTAAGATTATTGTGATAACATCACAATCAAGAACCGTAGAAGAGAAAATAACAGTGATATTCAAATGGAAAAATAGTTTACACATACACGCACGCACGCACGCACGCACACATATTTTAGTTTCTGTTTATTAGGCAACCAAAATGTTACATATGATGACATAATTTGCATTTGTTTTATAGCTGTCATTTACGGGGTTGTACACATACAGGGCGACGTTCAAGTGCATCTTATGATACTGTTTGTGATAGCACGACAGTGTAGGAGATTTGGTTGTTTTTTGCGATACTCATTTTCGATCTAAAGAACGAAGATATACAGATATAAGATGAAGCCCATGCCGTATTCAATTCATTGAATTTGTTGCCATTGTTTTCCTCAGTTCTCTACGTTTTAATAGTAAATGAGACTATTACTACTAATGATATTTCATATATTGGAATATCAGATCTGAACATGATGTAATCATATAATCAAAACTTCATGTGCTGATATTTAAACCGTACACAGGGCCACATTTTCCTGGTTATGATATGACAAGCCTTTGTAAACAATATGCTAATTAAACACATTTGATAGAAGATACGAAGGATTATTATTTATTTGTAACGCAAAACCCGTGACACAACAATGTATTCAGTTACTTCTGGCCGACAACATCCCTTGTATCATTTACCATTGATAATTATTCACAATGACAAAGCATACCGAGAATTTTCTGTCTTTTTTTGTCAAATGTAAATAATATAGGACGATGGAAATATGCGACCCCATCTGACTGCAGTAAATCTCACCATGTACAAATATATATTTATATAATAATAATTTTCTTGCAAGTTCTTAAGCCTAACCAATCGGAACACCTCGGCCAGTATCCGACTGTAATATTTATCACGAAGCTTGCCGGAGATGGCCGAGTTGTTACGATTAATAGTAACAAATTTAAAAAGCTTATTTTATTATTCGTACTCAAGCAGTAATGTACTAAATACATATAACATTTAGTTTATCGTGACTATCATAAAAAGGCTAAAACATATACCATAAAAATTAGTGGGATTAGCTTAATCCTATTAGAAGTAGGACTTTCAGATGTTTTGAGAAATTGGGACCAGGTGTTAAAATGTATGCATGGAGAAATTTCGACACTCAAGCTATCGAGCCATCCGATCGAATTTTATATGACCATATAGTAAAACAAATCGGTCCGTTTAATCCGGTTCGAGCCAACGAGGATATTGAGCCATGCAATATCGAGCTAAATCGGGGTAAAATCATAATGCAGCCAGTTGGGTCGGGCAAACTTTCATAAACAACGCAAAATACAATTATTTACGTTTCGAAAAACATATACATTATTGATTTCATGAGATTGGTTCAAGTACCCGTGGTACTTCAGTATTCAGGTGGATTAGTTTGGCGGGACACGAGTAACATGATTTCCTCGTGTTTTTGATGGTTATATGGGGAAAACTATTCTGTTTTCGTCACTCGAGGTTTTGTATTTGGTGACATTAGAAGGTATTTTACGATGTCTGAAAGTGAAGATATAAATTTGATCATATTTCCCGCCCATCCCATCCCATCCCTATTTTCAGGTTGAATTTGCTGTATTATGTGTTCTATGAAAATATGTATATTTATTTCATTTACAGAGTTCCACTGTGAGTGTCTTACATAAGTTAGTAACTTATTTGTTACGTTTATGATTTGAGATTCACCGTATAATAAGTTTCGTTCCAGTTGCTTCATGGCGTTTTCCAAGATTCCGTTAAAAGTTGTTGCTGACTTTAAAGGTTAAGATCCAGATGTGCTTAGACGCTATTACCACTCTTCCAGCATCCGAATACTGTCTTTTCCTGTGTACATGTTCACCAAATACATTGCCAATTCCTAAACTGTTTGTGTTGTTGTATTTTGAGATTAGTGAATAATTAGTTTACTCACGTATTGAGTGAGTAAGCATACATTAGCGCAAAAGCTAAAATGAGCGCAATTGAAACAAAACCAAATAAAACATAACACAAAGCTCGAAAACATAATCACAACAATCATCAACGCACACGGACCAACGCATCACCCATTAACGCAAATACAGACACGTACAAGTAAAGGCAGAAACGCAGTCAGAGATATAAAATAAACGCATACACGCAAAGACACAGACGTACAAAAACACAAACATGCAAGGCAAAGAAGAAGAAAAATAATGCATAAACTTATACATTCAAGGCAGATACGTCAAAGCACACGCTCGTCTTCGCCTCGTTTTCAGCATAATGCCAAATTTGTCTAAACATGAATTTCAGGGAATATTGGCACCAATCATGATATATTTAGAGTAGACCAACAGTAAGAAGGCTCAGAGCCCATCTATACGAAACGACTCAAGTCTTAGTGCAGACTTAAACATCGAAGTAAAATTCAGTGTGGTTTATTCGGCCCTTTCTATGCCGCAATTAGGCCAATTCCTAGCCCCCCCCCCCCCTCTGAAAAAAGAATATATGTTTCCTCTTCGAAGGTAGCCCCTCCCCCTTAAAAGGGTTATAGGAGCATTGGCCTCTTAACATTTAGCATGTAGCAATAAGGCACCATTCATAAACATGCACGTTGAATAAAAAGGTTTGAAAACAAGTTGAACATTACAAGTATATGAATTATGTTAGTAGTTTCCCTTAAGTATCAAAGGGCCTGGCCACCATCCCCTTAAAGGCGCTGTACTCCGTATGATAAAATAGCGGGAAAAAAGAAAATTGTCGTAAACCTCAGGGACAAGTCCAATAACAGAGAAATATAACCAAGATTCAGGGTTTAAAGGCACCGACGAATTACTTAACGAGATATATACATCTCTTCAAGACAACCTACATTAGAAATATCAAAAGACCGCATTGGAATGGTCGGTGGGTGACCGCATGGGCAGAGTCAGTGGTTGACCGCCTGGGAATGGTCGGTGGGTGGCCGCCTGGGCAGGGTCAGTGGTTGACCGCCTGGGAATGGTGGATGGGTGACCACCTGGACAGGGTCAGTGGTTGATCGCCTGGGAATGGTCGGTGGGTGACCGCATGGGCAGAGTCAGTGGTTGACCGCCTGGGAATGGTCGGTGGGTGGCCGCCTGGGCAGGGTCAGTGGTTGACCGCCTGGGCAGGTTCAGTGGTTGATCGCCTGGGAATGGTCGGTGGGTGACCGCATGGGCAGAGTCAGTGGTTGACCGCCTGGGAATGGTCGGTGGGTGGCCGCCTGGGCAGGGTCAGTGGTTGACCGCCTGGGAATGGTGGATGGGTGACCGCCTGGGCAGGGTCAGTGGTTGACCGCCTGGGAATGGTCGGTGGGCGACCGCTTGGGAATGGTCGGTTGTTGACCGCCGAGGCAGGGTCAGTGGTTGACCGCCTGGAAATGGTCGGTGGGTGACAGCCTGGAAATGGTCGGTGGATGACAGCCTGGGCAGGGCCAGTGGTTGGCCGTCTGGGTAGGGTCGGTGGATGACCCTTGGCAGGGTCAATGAAAACTAGATAGGCACACACCGGAGGGTTAAATCAGTTTGTGAGCGTTCGACCGAATACTTGTCCTAATAACGTATACAGTCTGGCTTGAACTTGCTTGGTTCGATTAACTTGTTGACTTGAATTTGATGTAAAGGACCGATTGTCTTCTTCTGAATATATGCATTCCTACTTTGCTCGAATTTCAAGGTATTTACCTCGGCCCATGCAGGGTGTTCGAGCCAACGGGGTTCGACTGCATGTCACTTTATAAGCACAAAATTAAGATCATTGTGATAACATCACAATCAAGAACCGTAGAAGAGAAAATAACAGTGATATTCAAATGGAATAATAGTTTACACATACACACACGGACGCACGCACGCACGCACGCACGCACGCACGCACACACATATTTTATTTTCTGTTTAGGCAACCAAAATGTTACATATGATGACATAATTTGCATTTGTTTTATAGCTGTCATTTACGGGGTTGTACACATACAGGGCGACGTTCAAGTGCATCTTATGATACTGTTTGTGATAGCACGACAGTGTAGGAAATTTGGTTGTTTTTTACGATACTCATTTTCGATCTAAAGAACGAAGATATACAGATATAAGATGAAGCCCATGCCGTATTCAATTCATTGAATTTGTTGCCATTGTTTTCCTCAGTTCTCTACGTTTTAATAGTAAATGAGACTATTACTACTAATGATATTTCATATATTGGAATATCAGATCTGAACATGATGTAATCATATAATCAAAACTTCATGTGCTGATATTTAAACCGTACACAGGGCCACATTTTCCTGGTTATGATATGACAAGCCTTTGTAAACAATATGCTAATTAAACACATTTGATAGAAGATACGAAGGATTATTGTAACGCAAAACCCGTGACACAACAATGTATTCAGTTACTTCTGGCCGACAACATCTCTTGTATCATTTACCATTGATAATTATTCACAATGACAAAGCATACCGAGAATTTTCTGTCTTTTTTGTCAAATGTAAATAATATAGGACAATGGAAATATGCGACCCCATCTGACTGCAGTAAATCTCACCATGTACAAATATATATTTATATAATAATAATTTTCTTGCAAGTTCTTAAGCCTAACCAATCGGAACACCTCGGCCAGTATCCGACAGTAATGTTTATCACGAAGCTTGCCGGAGATGGCCGAGTTGTTACGATTTAATAGTAACAAACTTAAGAAGCTTATTTTATTATTCGTACTCAAGCAGTAATGTACTAAATACATATAACATTTAGTTTATCGTGATTATCATTAAAAGATTAAAACATATACCATAAAAACTAGTGGGATTAGATTAATCCTGTTAGAAGTAGGACTTTCAGATGTTTCGAGAAATTGGGGCAAGGCGTTAAAATGTACGCAAAGAGAAATATCGACACTCAAGATATCGAGCAATCCGATCGATTTTATATGAACATATAGTAAAACAAAATTTAATAGGTCCTTTTGTTCGAGCCGGAGGATATTGAGCCATGCGATATCGAGCTAACGAGTTTTGACTGTACCTTATTCAGATTAAATTCGAATAACAAAATTCGATGTCACAAACAATTTCAAACATCAGCAAAAAGCATGAATCCATCATTACCAGCTTAAAGTACTATTTAAGGATATTAAGTGCATTAAACTCCTTTTATTGTTAACCAGATTCCCCAAAACGCAACAATGAGTCATAACACGGCATTTCCCGATATATTTTATCAATGATTGTTTTCAATATTTTGAGAGGCATAAAGATACATACCACATTGGGGGGGGGGGGGGGGGGGGGGGAGGGGAAGGTCAAAATCATAATGCAGCCAATGGGGGCGGCAAACTTTCATAAACATAAGCAAAACACGAATAAACACAAAAGCATACACATTCTCAAAAGCATAAACGCAAAGCATACATTAGCGCAAAAGCTTAAATGAACGCAATTGAAACAAAGATACAACAACAAAACCCCACAAAGCTCAAAAACATAATCACAACAATTATAAACGCATACGGACCAACGCATAACCCATTTACGCAAATACAGACACCTACAAGTAAGGCAGACATAGACGTAAAGAACACATAGTTTTTATTACATGCAAGGCAAAAAAAGAAAAAAAATGTTTAAACGTATACATGCAAGGCAGACACGTCAAAGCACACGTACAAACGCAAAGGATTAGACTAAAGTTGTTCTATATGATGCCTCCAACATGAATAAAGCAACGCCATTGGTCCCGCACTGGTCACGCGATAACCTTATATGTTGCCATATTGGGTAACTGAATAATATCGTATCAATATGGCGTCTATTTTTCGATGACGGTGAATAAAAAACATTTCCCATAAATTGATTAATATAAAAGGGTTGTCGATGTGATATATACATTACGGGGTTAGTAGGTGACACGATATGGGATATACGGGGCGCAGGAAACCCGGCATACCCGATATGGATTCCATTGCCCAGTATATCCCATATCGGGTCACATTCCTTGTTATCATGATTTAAATAACATTTAAGGCGCGCAATATAGGTTGAAGCAATATTATCATTTTTCTAATTTTAATGCATTATCGTGCTTTAACTCATTTGACCATAAAAACTATATATGGTTTAGTTGCATACAGTTTTTACAGTTTATTTCCAAATACATCTAGACAAAAATGCCCGTGCATATAAATAGTAAAATTACGAAACATGTTTCTAAACGTAGTCAAGGTACAATATATTCATATAAGCATCTGATCAAAATTAAAATTACAGCAAATCATGCGACCAAACGATATACATACAAATGATATTAGCAATATTTGGCGTTTTTTTCACTGGTGAATTTGTAGCTACGTAGCTATTAATTTATAACATCCATTTATAAAGGCTAATATTATTTGAGCTGGCCATCAATCATTTTATAAGCACAAAAATAGAGGGATCCCGAGTGCATACTCCCACTCTTGATATCGTGTAATGGGCATTCTGCAGTATCTATATAATAATATAGAGGCAAAAAACATCTTCAGATCAAGGTGTTTTAAAGCATTCATTCCACATTGATTGGTTCATTACATTGTTCCCAAAATGCAACCTTGTTATTGATCATTGATTTTGAATAAGATTTCTGATTGACTTAGAGTCACCGATGCTTTATTCAAGTTTAAGATCGTCCTCGATGTTTTTATCTATGGCAAAGGACGCCATCTGAAAAAATGAACACGTCGCAAACTCGAATATGTCTTACGTTTTTGCGACTATAACAAAACATGAATTTATCGCTAAAATCGATGCCTATTGCCTAACAACTTTTTGCGAAAAAATCGTTTATAAATCAAGTTACCTAAACCATTCATCTTAAAGCGCCTATCTTTGTAATATTAACATCAGCTTTTTTATGTAAATTAAATTTTACGACTATCTAATTTTGTCATTCGATGTCGAAGGCTCGTCTTCGTCAACAATTGTTTAAATGACTTCTCGTTTTCAGCATAATACCAAACTTGTCTTAACATGAATTCCAGGGAAAATTGGCACCAATCATGATATCTGTAGAGTAGACCAACAGTTAGAAGGCCCAGAGCCCATCTATACGAAACGACTCAAGTCTTAGTGCAGACTTTAACATCGAAGTATAATTCAGTATGGTTTATTCGGCCCTTTCTATGCCGAATTTAGGCCAATTCTCACCCCTGAAAAAGAATATATGTGTCCTCTTCGGAGGACCCCCCCCCCCTTAAAAGGATTTTAGGAGCATTGGCCTCTTAACATGTAGCAAATAGCAATAAGGCACCATTCATAAACATGCACGTTGAATAAAAAGGTTTGAAAACAAGTTGAACATTACAAGTATATGAATTATGTTAGTAGTTTCCCTTAAGTATCAAAGGGCCTGGCCACCACCCCCTTAAAGGCGCTGTACTCCGTATGATAAAATAGCGGAAAAAAAGAAAATTGTCGTAAACTGACATAAAATTGGCATCGATGTGTACAATGCATTGAAACTTACTAACTGAAGTACCACATAGTTAACAATTTATTTAAGTTTAGCAGTCCTGAGATTCGTTACAGAAAAAAAACTTTTTTTGGTGCCAATCTGGTGTACAGTCCCTTTAAAAGTGGAAACAGAACACTGCGTATTGTAACTTGATGGGTGATAAAACAGCTATATCTACAACTCGTCAAGCATTTAAAAAGAACATGCATGCAGAATCACAGTTTCTTGGTATTTGGACTGCATTTTGGCCAGTCGAGCTACCTGATTCAAGCGATTGGTCCCTTGTTTATTTTTACATACTAGTATTAAATATTTTTAAATTTCATACAATCGTAATCAATATCAAGATTGTATGAAATTTTAAAATATTTAATATGTAAAAATAAACGACCTAGAGTGGATTATTTGTTAATTATGTGTATCATAGAGTACTAAAACACAATATGTTATGATTCAACATTATAATGTTTATAGTACCATCGTGGTCAAGTTTCCTGAAATCATGTCCATTAGTTAATTATTGTCCGAACCGCTTGAGCAGTTTGTTTATGATTTACAAATACAATCTTTTCCAGCACAACAATGCCTGGAGCAATGTTTAATCTAGTGCTCCTCTTAAAATCGGGTTTGCCATTTACAGCTCAAATCAAGGAGCACGTCATATCTTTTACGATGGCCGCTGTAAGGGAGATAACTGGAACAGCTTTCGCAAAAATACCTTCCTACAGTTACAACCCCGCGACAGCAAAATTTATTCTGCGGTTTGTGGGTGGGTCATCGGGCTTCATTTTTCTAGTCAGTCACACTTAATTAAATACATAGTTTAACCCTTGAGAATGTTGCTAAAGGATAGGAACATATTTCTGCTATATTTATAAATGCATACAATTTGAAACCGCTGTTAACTGCTGAAATCCAGAAATATTAAAAACAACAAACAATTGAGTACACTTATAAAAGTGCATTTCTGGCTGTATAAATGCATTTCTTTGAAATAATGAAAACAATATTCATATGATATTTCGCTTTTTATAGTTCGAATAATGTTAAGCTGTTAATTTGTTAAGTGAGTTCAGATAGTTATATTTGAGCAACAGGGACTCTGCTATTTACAACCCGATATCGGCGGTGAGTGCGTTTAGTCCCACGAGGATATTGTTTGAAAATGACGAATGTGAAAGACGAATGTGAAAATTGAGAATGAAAATTTAGAACGAAAATTTACAATGAAAATTGAAAATCATCAGAGAAAAAAATGAGCGTCTTGGTATCAGATACAAAAACAAAGTAATTTATTTCAAGTTTTTATTTTTTATTTTGTGAAACAAGATAATTGTCAAATCGAAAACTTTCTTCAACTACGTCAGGGTTAGCCAACCAAGATTGCAAGATTTTCAAATCGGTGGAAGAAACATGACAAACAATAGTTTCCCATTCGCACTTTTGGTGGCGTTCCATCAGCCTTACAATCATTACAGTACCACACATATCGAAAACAGTTTTGGCAGTAGCCAGCTGGAGGGAAAATGTTCAAAATCTCATGTCGTTGACAAGGTTCTAACGTTAAGACTCCAGCACAACACAATTGGCATTCCCAACAGAACCTTTTAAAATAATCATTGTACTGTAGTCCAGCAAACCCAACGATGTCAGTATATCGTTTTGCCATAGTAAGTGAAGTGTGAATAGTACAGTCACCGCTGTATATAGTTTGTAGTGCTCTCAAAAGCGTATACATTATTTCTCGAACTTGCATTCGTCAACTTTGCTAACCAATGTTAGAAATTTGAGCTAACTAGCGTATTGCGGCTGTCTACAGCATAACTGTGTGAATCAGAACTGGTAGTGTTTGAGTGATTAACACAGTTCACCTTTCCATATAAATGAAATAAACCGAAAGCAAAAATACAAATAATTGTTTACGATTTATTCATAAGAAAATTTCCAACAATAGCCGATCTACAAATGTGGCATTCGCTGCTGGTAATGGAACATGCCTGACAAGATAAATGTCCACAGGGTATAAACACAATACACTTTTTGTTTGTTAAACAACTAGTACAAGTGTTTTTTTCGTCGATTTGTCGTTGCAACTCTTGTCGCGTTTCCTCTTTCATGCTGAGATGATGCCATAAAAGATCTCCTAGTGGAGCTGTTTTGCGAAATATCTTGGAAACTAATCGCATTTCAGCCAAAATGTTAACTTCTTTCTCCCTACCACAACGCTGTGAAATGTTGTTCAAGTCTGTTTTTAATTTTTTCAAGTCATTTTTTAGCTTTTGAACCTGTGACAATAGGTCTCCGGTCTTCTGTTTCGGTTCGCACATCTTGTTTGTAGGTTTAATGGAAATCGTTGTATTTTGCAATATCTTTACACATTTATGGAGTAGTGAAAGACATTTTCTTAGCACGTCTAAAGTGCGCTTGCTACTCTGTGTTTTTATTAATGCTTTAATTTGCTGCAAGTCAGATTCACAGTGTTTTACACGATCTGTCAAATTGCTTATTAAGCTTAAAATTGTGCCTGACATGTTTGATATCAACTGAATGAATGGATTAAACAATTGATAAATGATACTCGAGTAATAAGAGCTTGAAATTATAATGCAATGGAAACACTGATTCGTTTTGTTTACAACAATGACCATCATAAACTCATTTCATTGGATAAACACTTGTGCATTATAAAAGTTTAAGCGTATGATATAAAAGCTCATATTCTACATTATGGGTATTCCTTAGCTGCAATACATAGAGAGATGGCTAACGAATACAGATATAGCACATCTATTCCCCAGTATGAGAACAAGATAAACATACTACTTCAGAGATATCTCAATGTAGCAGCTGATGTTCGTACAAGTTTGACAAAGGAACTCGAATACCTTGGACAATGTTCGAAAATACAGACAATCAACAATATGAATATGGACGTTATGGCACATAAAAGGCAGAAAATAACATTGCAAAGAGAAATCAATTTTCTAAAACAAGAAGGCCAGCTTTCTTCTCAAGCGATTCGAAACAAACAGCATCTGGTTAGAGAGCACAAGCGACACATACGGAAACTATAGGGAATTCTTCAACAAGTCACAAATGAAGTAGTCAAAAGCGATTTGAGCATCCCAGTTTGCAGAAAGGATTTGAACACACCAGTTTGTAGAAGGGATTTGAGTTACCATTCCGATACTGATGATACTGATGATAATGATGAGACACTGTCTGTGGCAATGAATTGGGGTGACGAACTTTTTGACCAGACACCGAACGAAGAAAACCCCAGCGTATAACTTTTGAAAAATGTTCTGTTTCAATGAAACGCAAATTATGTAACGATTTCAAAATAAAACCTTTCATACCACTTATTTTTGCTTCTCGTTCTTTGATTATTATTTTGTCATACAAATTGCTGAATAACACATCGATAAATGGAAATTTAGGATGACGATCTTTTTTATAAAACACCCGAAGATTAAAATCACAGCCTTTGATTTGAAAATAAAATAAAATCTGAACATGAAGTTATGTATCAGCAACTAAACAATTTTTCCAATATACTTAAGTCACAGTTATTATACGTTCCCAAATTGTTCATTTTGAAAACAATAATGTTTTACGAGATATTTGTCATCTACTAAAAACCCGTATCTCATTCTTCTTAAAGGGAGGTAATAGCATTAAAACCACCGTGAAGAAACAAAATTGAAAACAAGTACAGAGAAATATATTTTACAATTTATTGATAAATTTGATATTTTCCAATAACAACAGTTCTGCAAAAATAACATTTACTAGTTTTGATTGAACATTCATGACAAGTCAAATGGCCACAAGGCGTAAACACAATACACTTTTTGTCCGTAACACAAATTTGACAAATGTTTTTTTCATCGTTTTTTAAGTGCAACTCCTTTTGGATGCTTGTCTCTCTGCCAAGATGATTGCAAAGAAGATCTCCGAGCGTTGATACTTTTCGAAATATCTTGGATACCGATCGGATTTCGGATAAAATGTCAATAGCCTTCTCCCTGCCACAACGTTCTGATATTGTGTTCAACTCAATTCTGTAGTTTTTTAAGTCACGTTTCATTTTCCTTGCCAGTTGTAACACATCTCCAGATCTAATTTCTGGTTGGCTCATCTTGCTAGGAGTTTTTTTTGATGAAACTATTTTGTAAAGTGATTTTACAATTTTACGAATTAGTGGCGAAAGTTTTCTCAATACGCCAGATACGTGTCTGCTGTTGTTAACTACGATAGTCTTCATGTGCAACAATTGAGTTTCACTGTGTTGCATACGATCTGCCAACTGTTTTACCAAGTTAAAAGTTGCGTCTGACATGGTTGACATCAACTGAATAAATGAATAAATGAATGATACTCGAGTTATAAGAGCTTACAATTATAATGCAATAATAACACTGAATTATTTTGTTTCTACCAATATGCGAAGGATTACAATTTTGAAAAAAATCATACCATTTTTGATAACATGAGATGAAATCAAAAATTGCTTTATCGTGAACTTGAAGTGATCACTCCCGTTTGAATAACAATTGATCATTTCTCATGATAAAAAAGTTACAAATAACACAACTAATGCTTCTAATTTCAGTTTCTGTTTTATTCAATATGTAAGCCGATAACAAAGTTCAAACATGCATAGCATTGAAAACATATCAATATACATAATTATACATAAAACATTTGCTTTCATGAACTCAAACACAAGCAAAAGTTTACAATTGTTATAATGTCAAACATTCAATGTGAAAAGTATTTTTGTTATGTAATGTGGTCACTCCCTGTTTTTCATCCAGACTTGTGACTGGCATTGGTCAGGTTACCCACCGCACAAACAAGATCGGAAAATGGTAACTCTGAGCCAGGAACCTATTTTCCTAGTGTCATACACTACGCAAAATCAGCACCCATTAGAGGCCTCCCAGGCGACCTTCTACAATTTGTTACACCTATAATGTAGAGTGCTGGACTACTCGGGTGTAACAAACGGGGTATTGCTGACTCGTTGTAGGTACAACGCCGAACAAGTGATGTCTGATACAAGAAGGCCTGTACTGGGGCAAGAATCGAGTGCCTCAGCCGCATTGTCCGATCAAAGAAGGGATTTCTGCGATCAACTTCAAGTACCTCAACCACAAGCTAGGCTCGAAAACTCGTAGACTTATTTCTCTTTTGAGCTAAGAGAAGGCTACAGAGTTCACTTTCAAACATACCTCTTAAGCACATAGAGGCATATTTGCTCGCTTTACTTGCAGGCAGGAAATGCTAACTATAATCTCAGAAAGCATTTCCTTTTATGTATCGCACCTTATGAGCAAAGAAGCGATTGAATTTTGAATTTTGAAAAAAACTGAGGCAGCGCTAAAGGCAGTTACTCGACAGGGCACACTTAGGACTAGCGCCCCATTCGCTTCGTCCACTCTCTATGCATGCACTAGCGTACAGAAAAGGGGTACTCGTGAGCATAGAGGTTGCCACTCCCTATTTTTCATTGCCTGTAGCGCGACATGATGACCATGAGCGGTTCCTAGTATTGGTACTGTACATCACCTTACATCAATACTAAGGTGGTCTAACGACACCTCCATACTCATGGTAGCCTCTCAAATTTTACTTTTGCCAAAATGTTTTTGCGAAGTTGACAAAATCATTGCATTGCATCCAAGACCGTAGCATATTGAGCAATGAGAAACAAATCTCGTCGAAGCTATACTTCTATGCTCATGCTACCAGACGCAAATAACAAATCACTTGCCAAAATCGCTTTTGAATTGTATATGATCTAATGGTTATCACAGAGAATGATCGTATTCGTCAGGCAATGTCAAAGTGATCGACAACATGAGCTGGCCAGACTCAAGAGCGAAAAACTATGAGGTATCGCGACATACGGTTCTCATGTTCAAACCAGAAGGTCAAAAAAACCTCTCAGATATTTTCTCTGTATCTCTGATGCACCAAGTTCATAGTGCGAGGAGAAATCTGAGAAGTTCAAACCCACTTTGGGCTCCCAGCAGACTTAACAGCACTTCTGAGCTAAGAGCTTGCTACTGGAATGACGAATATTGAAAAATGTAGAGCTTATATACCCGATGGCCAAAATTAATGCGCATCGCATTATAATTGTGCATAAATGGTTAGGACTATTTTTTTACCGTTTTTATTTATACGCTCATATGAAATAGTTCCAGAATTATCACTTGAATCCGCATTATTATTGAACAAATGGCTCGAGATTTTGAAATCTGTGAATGAAGTAGTTTTTCTATGAAGATTATGTGAAATCAGTTTCAGTAAAATATCAATTTTTCATGTTTCATGGACTTGGTGTTTTTTGTGCATATAGCTTATGATTGTGAGATCTGTGAGATTTGCTGCAAATGTTGATTTGTTGAATTTGATCATAATGAAGATTTTATTTTTTTCATGAAATCTTGTGTGAACGCCAGTTTCAGTAAGATACCAATTTTTCATGTTTCATGGACTTGGTGCTTTTTTGTGCATATAGCTTATGATTGTGAGATCTGTGAGATTTGCTGCAAATGTCGATTTGTTGAATTTGAACATTATGAAGATTTTATTTTTTTCATGAAATCTTGTGTGAAATAAAGCCTATAGTTCGTTTTTTTGAAATCTTGAGATCTCTCGTCAACTTCTAGATTTTCACAATTTTTCACAATTTTCGATGCATATTTTTTGTTGAGAGCATGAAATTACAATTCAGAGTTGCATTATTTTTGTACATATGGCTTATGATCGTGAGATTTAACATGTTTGAAAATAAAAAAGAAGCTTTTTCATACAATCTCATGTTTGATTTTTTTTAAATTTCAACACAGCAGAATTTGTGAATTTGCTGTTCATGTTTTGCATTATTTTTGTACATCTGAGTGTTTTTTTGAAAAATGAAAAATGCTGCTGACAAAATGTTGAAATGTTGAATGTTTGTGTGATATGTGTATTTCGAGCCATTTTTTTGAAGTATAACGCCAGTGGCTGTTATCTTCAAACATTAAAAGGGAAACCTATTTTTCATCGTAACCCTATTATGTGGTCCTAACCTAGTTTTATTTGTTCATAAATTTGAAAATAAAGGCAACGCCAAAGGCAGTTACTCGACAAGGCACACTTAGGAAGAAGCATCCGATTGCCTATGTTTCCCCTCTCATTGTAAAGACTGTGTGGACTGTCGGACCACGGCGATACAAAGAGGTTGCCACTCCCTATTTTTCATTGCCTGTAGCGTGACATGGTGAACATGAGCGGTTCCTAGTATTGGCACTGTACACCACCTTACACCAATACTAAGCTGGTCTAACGACACCTCCATACTCATGCTAGCCTTTAAATTACTTTTGCCAAATCATTTTGCTGAACGAAAACATTGCCACATATCAATGTTCGGTCGTTCAAGAGGAATGTTTGTGATGAATGAAGTTTTGCACTTCGAAACCAAACTAAGAATGCAATGAGCATAGTACATTTCACTTGTATTTCACAACGCATCTACATTCTAACACTTTTGACTAACATTTTTTCTAAAAAGTGCTTGATCTTGCAATATTGATTTAAATTTTCATTCAAGCTGAACTTTATAGACATTGACAAAACAACAGGCTTGCATTTTAAACCGCCGCATAAAGGACAGTGAGAAACGAATCTCGTCGACCCATGCTGGCACGAGCAAACAAATCATTTTGTCAACAGCATTTCACAAAAATGAAACATTTTAAAAAGCAGTGCAAATTTTGCTCTTGTGCACACTATCAAAATGTTTACCATTTTACCAAGTTATGTTCCAACCAATATCGTAATCAATATGACAAGACCAAAGCTTAATAAATTTATGAATTACAAGCAGCATTACTGCTAAAATTTTGTTCAATCACAAATGTTCCTCGGTTTCAGCCGTGACCAAGTCTGGCTGTTTCTCATAAAAAAATATAGTGAAAAACCGTTTGACTGTGGTTTCAATGAAAAAAATCGACAGACCAAAATGTAACCAATTTTATGAAAAAAATGTGTTATCTTTCGTGAACAAGACTTTGGATGGCCAAAAAAAATAACAACAGTACTCACAATAGCAAACAAGACCCGCGTTACTGGGGTAAGCAAGACAGCACAAACATTAAAAGCAAACAGATAAATCAGTATTTCTCCATTTAAATTTCATTTTCGAAATGATTTACTGTATTTTAAATTTTCAATGTTCATGTAAAACACGAAATACAAGTGTTGGAGAATTACTGATAAACAAAAAGCAACGGTACAAAGCACATATAATACAAACAATATTTTAAAACGAACAAGTGTGGATAGGTAACTTTTTTCAAATAAACAATGACATTTCAAATAGATCGACGAATTCTGTCTGCTGTCTTCTGTCGGATCCCCTGTGTATGGCATCTCATCTGAAAAAATGAAATGAAACGTGTAAAAGACGAAACATTCTTACATACAATAGCACATTAATGTTTACTCTGGTAAATTTTGGTTTCATTTATAACATTGGACTTGCAGTGAGTTGTAAATGCTTAGTCTCAAAACATATTAACCATTATCTCAGCGCATTCGCGTTTTAGCTATATACCTACCAAAGCGCATTTGCGTTTAAGCGATGTAGTTTTTTCACGCTGAGTACCCCCCTTATGAACCATTTTTTTACATTGATTTTAGAACGATTTAGTTGAATCTCAAAATTAAGCACACAAAGTGACGATGTACAACTTATTTAGGGTGACGAGCTTTTTGGTTACCTCGCCCGACCAAACTAAAACACTTTTAGTATATATATAAGTCTTTTAGTTTGGCCGGGCGAGGTAACCAAAAAGCTCGTCACCCTAAATTATTTGTACATCGTCACCTGGTTTGCTTAAATTTGTGAGTCGATTTGTCATAAAGAGAGTAAAATGTATGATAAGATGCTTAACATCTTCAAATAATTTGACATTCATCTTTTGGTTTGACAAATAAAATGAGTAAAATTTATGATAAACTGCTTAGCATCTGTAAATAATTTGACGTTCATCTTTTGGTTTGACAAATAATAGAGTGAAATGTTTGATAAATGCTCAGTATCATGAATCGCTTTGATATTCATCAATTTGTTTTACTAATGAACAAATAATGTCATATGGTTTGACAAAAAAGTAGATTGAAATACCATTCATTTGTGATGTTTTACACTTGTGAAATGCAGATCGAATGCATTATTTTTGTGCATATTTAATATGTAACGCATACTTAATATCATTACAAAACTTGAAACCTACAGCAATTTATGATCTGTACAATGGAGAGACTTAACCGCAAAATTAAAAGAATTGCCATTCTTGAGGCTAGACTTGCTGTACTCAAAACAGAGTTACAGTCAGAACTGGAGCACTGAACAATTCCAATGACATGACAATGAACTATGGTTCAAAAACATTATCACCTGTACAAACTGAGGTTGAAGACTGGGGTGACTGCGTAAGGACTTCAGAAATCATCAGCGAGGAGGACTGGGAATCTGAAGCAAACAGGCAGCCCTTCACTCTTGGTGGGACATTCTGCAAAACGAGAAAATCTACAAACTGGGAAAACAGATGCCCTGTTTGTTTCTCAAAAAACTGTGGACATAAAGTGAACAGATGTTTGTTCAGAGAAGCCGCAACTCAGTGATTTAATATTCTACATTATTGTTGTATGTACCATATAATACTGGATGAACAAGTTCAAAAACTGTTTATCATATACTACTGGATAAACAAGTTAAAAAATAAATAAGCACTTTGTATTTTACCTCGTGTTGTTTTACTTCAATGTCCCGAAACCATTTAAACGAACAACCTCCACTGAGGTCAGACCAGCCATACAGAGCTGAAAAAACAAAACATTTCTGTTGAAAAATGAAAACATCAATGAGTAAAATAAGAACAATACTTGTTCAATTTGTTTGCCACCAAAAACATGAATCTTAAATGATCTTGTTTTCCCTGCCAGATGATATACAATAAAACTTAACAATATAAGCTTTAACTCACTAATTTTCATTTACTAAATATGAACACTGGCTAATTAACTTCTATTAAGTCTTCGACCACCAAAGAATATTTGCAGTGAGTTGTAAATGCTTAGTCTCAAAACATATTAACCATTCTCTCAGTTTTGATTTACAAATGACAGAGCAGTACACTAACAACGTGCTTAAAATTATGATTTTTTTGACAACTTTTCATTTTTTTCAAAATTTTTGACTTTGGATTTTCACCATAGCGCATTCGTTTTTTAGCTATATACCTACCAAAGCGCATTTGCGTTTAAGCGATGTAGTTTTTTCACGCTGAGTACCCCCCTTATGAAACTTTTTTTTACATTGAATTTAGAACGATTTATTTGAATCTCAAAATTAAGCACACAAAGTGACGATGTACAAATATTTTGGGATGACGAGATTTTGGCTCGCTCGCCCGACCAAACTAAAAGACTTATAGATATACTTTAAGTCTTTCAGTTGGGCTGGGCGAGGTAACCAAAAAGCTCGTCACCCTAAATTATTTGTACATCGTCTCCTGGTTTGCTTAAATTTGTGAGTCGATTTGTCATAAAAAGAGTAAAATGTATGATAAGATGCTTAGCATCTTCAAATAATTTGACTTTCATCTTTTGGTTTGACAAATAATAAAGTGAAATGTATGATAAACTGCTAAGCATGTGTAAATAATTTGACATTCATCTTTCGGTTTGACAAATAATATAGTGAAATGTATGACACATGCTAAATATCATGAATCGATTTGACACTTAGCATTTGGTTTGACAACTGAATGAGTGAAATGTATGACAAATGCTAAATGTCACGAATCTGACACATAGCTGTAATTTTGCTACCATAATGTGAAATAAGTTAAAAGAGCAAAATCAAATCATGTTGGTTCAGTGTTTCAGTATATTTAAGTACCAAGATGAGTTAACTTTACTGTCCATTGTAACTTTGAGATTTGTTTCTGATGAAATTTGGTGAAATTACTTACTTGTTATTGACAAAGCAGAACACACTGCATATTGGGTGAGCTTCAGGTTATATAGGCTAGGTTACTCCTCACAACTCTGAAACAAAACATTTTATTAACAAAACTGCACATATTGCTTGTTAGTTTTTTATTTTTCATTCCATTAAAAGCATGGCTAAGTGCACATTTCATCCACATCAACAATGTTGAAATAATCCTGAAAACAAAATACTTCCTACATACAAACAGAAACAGAAAAACTGTTCACATGCAGAAGGTATTATGTTCCCAACATTTCTTATCATTCACAACAGGAACAAAATTATGCATTTATGGCATTGGTAGATATCAAACACAAACTGAAAATTTATCTAATAGCAGTTCAATGTAATAAATCAAACACAGTGTCTGTTATTAGATAAATTATCAGTTTATAAAAATTATTCCAAGCATATTTCCAAACAGACTAAGCACTGAGATTATGATATGACAGTTCAATTCATGAAATTAATTTTCAGCGATTTTACTTACTTGTAAATGTACTTTCTTGGGTACTGCCTTCAACCATTTTGATCACCAGCTTTCTGACACACAGGACGACTGCATCTGAACTGCCGTCTCTGGTTTAAAAAAAATAATTTTCAACATATTTTTCAAACAAAGAAATAGAAGAAGATATTTATCAATCTTGCATGATTTGTCATTTCTTATTTCTGTCAGTTTGGTCCCTAAACAAAGTTAAAATCATTCAAAATATGACATAAACAAGACAAGAGATATGAATTAACACCGCTTACTATGTTTTTCAACATATCTAGCCGAGAATTAAAGTTTCTAAAATCGGCTTCGAGAATGTTCGAAACATTCTAAAACGAGCTGGGAGCAATTTCTTTTGACAGAAGTTTTTATGGAATTCAATAGATACATCGACAAAACTTGCTGGTAATATGATACATCATATATTTAGACACAATTTCTCATAAAACTTTTAACATGCATGTCATACTTACCGCAGGAAAGCTGGAAATACGACCTTCACAATTTATTTTTCAAGATGGCCGACCAGCGCACAGCGAGAACTCTGCAATATGACGTCATACATATCACGTCATATCATTCCATGAATTGCATTATTTATTTATTTTTTAAACTTTTACGAAAATAAAGAAAATACACTCATTAAAAATAATTTAAAATTATCTTAATCATGTATTATGTATCGTTTTATGAAATTAAACAATAGGGAAAAAAAAGTTTGTTCATTTTCAGAAAAACGAAATCGAAAGTAGAAATATTTTCTGAAATTGGAAATGTTTAAAACCTCGTAAAATCATTTATATCTCTTGTATATGCATAAACCCGGCTTGATTCAATCGCGAACACATTATAGAAACTATAACTACCAAGGTCGTACCTTCAAACACAGAAAATATCCCAAATTTTACACACAAAGAGTATTGTTTACATGGTTCAACCGTTTCCAAGTGAATACGACAGACAACACTTTCCCTTATAATAATCAGCTCAGTATAGCTTGTACCGAAAATCGTAACATTATTCTGTGATTGTTTTACTTTATTTCATGTTTTATTTTGCTTAAGTATCGTACTTTGTAGCATTTTACGATACATTCTGTGTATCTTTGAGGAGTTATGCATAGCGATTTGCACATATATATATGACTATATGACCATTACTCGTTTGATAACTATGAGCAAGCATAGTTGTTCTTGAAGCTTAAGTGATTCCAACTAGATTACTATAGATAAACACAATAAAACACGAACAGTTCATACATTTTATTTTGTTACTAATCATTGTCTGTTCATCACTCAATTTATTGTTATCAACGTTTTGGCACAAACTGTCTCCCACGCCTGGCGAAGAACTGGCGAAGTGCTTCGTGATTCTCATTTCTCTCTAAGTCTCTGCTACTGAGCTTTTCAACAACTTTGTAAGTTTTGTCAACACTCGACGAGTCTTCTTGCACCAAACACACCAAACATGGGTACAGTTCAGGGCACTGATGGCTTTCGGCTTTCTGTTCTGTTTTCTCAGCATCCCCTTTTTTGAAACAAATCAAACACGGATATAGTTTCGGGCACGTGTGGATTTCAGTTGCCATATTGATGTTCGCATTCAATTGCACACTGTCCATATTTTTCTGTTTTGCACCAGACCTTCTTAGCAACTTCTTTAAACACGTTTTTATTGTTTTCTTGAAACCCATAATTTGTATATACTAGATCAGTAGGTTTTGACAAGTATGACATGAGAAGAAAATATAAGTTTTATATATGAACTATATTCGTTCCACTCATAGCATTATTTTAAGCCATGTACCATGCATTTACCTAATCGTGTCTTAAGGGCGGCTATATCAAATGTCTTTTCAAGCATGGCTAAGTATGACCATATACTGAAAGCTATTTACTGTAATCAAAAAATGTTTCGTGAACATATGCAATATTTTTGAAATTAAATGAAACAACACATGATCTGCTTATTATCATTGTATTTCGATGTTAAAATTCCATATACATTTTGAAACAACAAGATTCTGGCATCGCGTGCTAAAGCAATGGCAATACAAAAAACATCGAACGGATTTATTTGACTCGTTCTGTTTGATTCTGATGTAATAGGTACACGGGTAGCCGACTGGGTTTTTGTGTTCCGAGATAGCGCAAAATTTCAATCCTGATACCCAGTTGTAAACATCTCTTGTTCCACTTGTCTGAATAGGAGTTGTTTGCAAATGTTTCAGGTGGCGAGTGTTCCGTTTTCTCGTTAATCTTCCTTCAGAGAAAATATCAATAGCTTTTATTAGTTTTTCCTTGTGTCGTTCGGTGAACTGAAATTGATTTACTTGAATGCTTGGTTCAATTTCGTCAATTTTTACTTCCTCGTCTACGTTCTCAATGTCTTCAAAATTATCACTATCATAACAGTATCCGTCACAAACGCAGCAATTTCTCATATAACAAGCTGCCCCGTCTGGGTTGTCAACTTGCATGGATTCGATTTCGCTCGATTTTTGTTCTTCAGCATCTCGCAAATAATCTTCTGCCATCTCCATCATTTTTTCATATTCCTTGATATCATCCATGGGTTGCTGAGAAGAAGATTCGCTTTTTTGCTCGTTTTCACTTGTATTCTCACAAGGCGTTGTTTGCTGTGTCGATGCTTGACTGGACATAATTGTTTGAGAATGTGTATGACAAGTAACAAATTTTCAGCCCTTATAATAAGAATAAAATAATTCACTAGTAAATCGCATTCCATGATATAAATCGAAAATAAAACTGACATTGAACTCGCTCACAATAGAAATATGACGGACATAAGCAACCTTAATTTACAAATTACCGGCTTCGTAGCGAGACTATGTATGGGTGATAACAAGCACGAGTCTACGTTCAAAGAAATCGTCTCGATACTTGACAATATCGAAAAAACATTTCTGCAAAACAAACTGGAAACGACCGAGTATCGCAAGAAATGTGGCGCACTACAGCAAAAGGTGTTTAGGTTGATCAGAGAGAACGATCGGTATAAGCAAACTCATGTGCACAACTCGAATACGGACGATAGTCAACTATTGCAGGACGAAGTTACACGCTTGACATTGAATCTGTCACAGCTGACTGCGGAAAACAATCAGCTTAAGCAAAATAACACTGCATTGGAAGACGAAGTTTTGCGCTTGAAATCTCAAACAGACAACCAGCAATCCTTAGACGAAGCTGCCTGTATGGAACTATTCAACGAAAACACTCAAGATTTTTCATGAATTACTTTACTTCTGCCACTTCAATAAAAAGCAATTTCAAAGCATTCGTTTTTATGTTTATTTTATGTTATCCTAAGTCTTAGAAACGCAAATCTCAGAACGTTGTGCTTAAACTGTTTTCTTGCGCTTTGCTTGATTCTGGCCAGATAATCTTTTCCTTCTGAGTTACCCAATCTTTTGTAGTAACGTTTTATGTTTCTTCTATTCATTTTTTGTGCCGGGTGGTTTATCCAACAAGCGGGACAAAAGCCGTTGTATTTATCAAAACAGCTTGGACACGCGGAATGTTCGAATGCACATTGTTTCATAACGAGCAAGCGATAGTCAATGTTACTGTAGCCACCGCACCAATGACAAGCTCTGAAACGTTTTCCGAGTCTCTTATCATACGAAATACATTTTGAGTTTTTTTTACCGTTGTTGTGAGCCATACTTTATTTAAAAGGTTCAAAAATATTTCACTAATATAGTGTCAAGTCAATTTCATTCAGTTTATGTAATTCAAATGTTTTGACAACAGTAACATGGCAAGTCTTAACCGTTGGTGACACAATAAACTATTGTCTATATTTGCTGCGTTTACCACATTTACGAAAACACAAGACAAAGAATATTTCATTTTTTCATGTTTATTTTACAATTGAATCGTTATCTACAAAAACTTGAAACATCATAACACACTAAATGTCTCCAAAGTCCTGATACTCAGAGTCCCCAGGTTCATTGTTCATAAGTATGGTTTTATCGTTTCCCACATATAGCCTATGTGCTTCAACAGAAAATCGTTTAGAATCTCAGGTTCAGCATAATCGTTTGAACTGTGTCTCAGTGCTGTCCTCGCTTCTTCCGTCTCACAATACTTGATCTCTCTGTACATTTCAACGCACCTCCTGATCTGGTCTGCCTCATATTTTGACTCCTGAATATTGTATATTTGTTCAAGTATTTTCGCAACTTTATCATGATCCAAAGGGGAAGCCGGCGAAGAATTTTCAAGATCATCGCTAAAATTCCCATCCTCGATATCGTCATCATCTGAAAGGACAACAGCTGTAGCTTCATCTTTTCCTTCCCATGCCTTGAACCTCTTCCTTATCGGGCTAGCAGGTGGAGTAAGAACGTCTGCTTTTACTTTTACTGCGCTGAATTCTTTCTCATCCATGCTCACATCCATACAAGACTCTGCCGCATCTCGCAAATAGTCTTCTGCCATTGCTTGTAGTTTTTCGTCTTCAGTTGAGTAGTGCTGAGGAGATGATTTGCTTGACATGTTGTAGATTGTAGATTGTTTGTAACCAGTGCACAATTTGGAGACCTTATAATAGCAAAAAAATAATTCATCGATATTACTTTCATATTGGTTTTATGTTCATTTATTTCAAATAGAAGCACATTGTAGCTTTTTGCATAAATATCAAACAAGATCCATACAGTCATTGTCCTTGTCAAACATACCAACTCTCATCGATTCGGTTTGCTGGGGGGAGGTATTGCTGTATTCTATTTTCTGTCTTTTTACAATGTTATCCATCTCACCATTTTCCACTTTTCTTTTCATTCCCGCATTGGAACTGGAATCGTTTAAATCCATCTGCGGTTTGAACATTTCATAATAATTCATGAACATTTCCTTATCCAACATATCAACACTCATCGATTCGGTTTGTTGCGGTAAGGTATTGCTGTTGTCTGATTTCTGTGTTTTTACGGTGTTAGCCAGCTCATCCATCTCACAGTTCATGGCATTGGAATCATTCAAATCCATCTTCTGTCTGTACAATTTACAGTCGTCGCACTGGCAGTTATCGATACAGAAATTGCAGAGGTACATATCGAAAAAATCATGGCATGAAAAGGGGGTACCCTTGTTTTCATGTTTAAGCCAATATCGGTGGTGATTGGATTCATTTTCATCTGACATTAAACATTTGATTAGCTTTGCCATGATCTCTTTGCAGTTTGGCTTTGCAGTATTTTGCAATGTTTTGCAGTCTTTTGCTTTTATACCCTTTTGAACTTTGCATTACAAAAAGGCGAACATCAACACGTCACTTTTGAACTTTTCCCTTGTGCTTTTCTTAATGGTGGCGAGGTAATCATGCCTCATCTCTCTCAATAACCAGTCGTTAGTTTCTATTTTACCCAATTTCTTGTAGTATCGTTTCCTTTCCTTAATGTGTGCTAACGCAACTGGATGGTTCAACCAACAAGCAGGACAAGAGCCGTTGTATTTATCGAAACAGCTTGGACACGCGGAATGTTCGAACACACATTTTTTCATAACGAGTAGGAGATAGTCAATGTTACTGTAACCACCACACCACTCACAACATCGAAAACGTTTTCCGAATCTCTTATCATACGAATATTTTGACGTGTTTAACATGTTTGACATGTTTGACATGTTTGGATCTGTATCGGCTGTATCGGCTGTCATAGTGTATGTTTATGTGTTTGTATCTTTCACAAAGTGTTAAATGTTTTGTAGCCACCACAAATAATGGAATACAGAAAACGGGGGTGAAAATAAGGGGGGGGGATTTTCAACAAGGGGGGGGGGGCCTTTTCTATCAGCCTATTTCCCCAAGTCCATTCCATTTCCATTTTCATTTTTCAAACATCAAAACAAAACTTCCCAGTTTGCTCAACTATCAGAACTACTTTTAAAATTTATTGAAGTTACCTCCCCTTGATCAAAAGTTAATACGTCATTTCTGAACCAGAAGGGGTTGCCAAAAAATTTGAAATTTAAAAAAGGTTACATAATTTTAAACAAAGATACATTTGGAAAAAAAAAACTTTTTTACTGAGAGAACTTACGTAAAGAAAGACTTGATTGATAAGATAACCGCTTTTTGCAATCAGTGCCAAAATTCAAATCATATTTAAGCCACCATGTATGGGGAACGATGTAATGTTCTTAAAACGCTAGAAATATTAATATCTTCACATGTTTCGGTCTTCTTGGCAACCAATCTAAGGTCAATGTAGGAATTGTAGAAACGCTTTGAAGAACTATTGTGATGTTAAAATTCAAGACAAACAAACATGAAGCAGGCGAAAACTATTACAAATCGAAAACATCATGGTTGTATGTGTAAAAAATAAAACCGGCAAAAACCAAACAATCTACTATACATCGTATAGATACCAAAACAATCTACGATATCGTATAGATACCAAACAATCTACGATATCGTATAGATACCAAACACTCTACGACATCGTATAGATACCAGACAATCTACGACATCGTAATGATACCAAACAATCTACGATATCGTTTAACAAGCATCATGAATATGCTAAAGGGGACTAGTTTCTAGCACAGGTGATATTGACCGACTAAGCTCAGAATCAATATGAGTCGTCTTCTGGACAAGATCAATAACTATAGTACTTAGTTTGATATATGTATGGTCCCTACAAACACCTACATGTTTCCATGCTAGTAAGTCTAAAATGTAGTACCGGTCTGCCCGCAAATCGGGATTTTCTGTCTCAGGGCGAAAGCCATACTTTACCACTCGTAACAACACTAGTATCCCAGGCTGTAGCACAATACCCTTACACGCTGACCCTATTCATGCCCCTATTACGGATAGCTAGTCTTAACCGAACTGTGCAATCGCTAAACGCCTAGCCAAGGATACACCACGGTAAAGGTTCCTATGGTCCCTTGCTCGCTTCCATAAAAAAGACCATTAATGTTAAGCAAACAAGTGTTAAATTGATTCCATATATGGTGCTGGGGGGTTGGAAATCTAGAATACAGTGTTATTTCGCGTGCAAATCGGTCAATTCACTGAATTTCATTTAGTTGTCTGTACACTTTTATTAATAATAACACTGACAAAACACTGGTGATTTTTAGTTCTATGAATTCTGATTCAACACTAAAAGTTCAGGAGTAACGTCAAAATCTTAAGTATCTGATTCATAGTAATTAACCCCTAAAAGTTTTCTGTAGGTCTACGTGTTTCTTAGCAGGAGGTTAATATTACGTGGAGCCGGACCTTGCACAAGAGCTTTATATTTGTTTACAGCCACTTCAATTGTGTTCCTATCAACTCGAGGCTTCAACGATGCGTAAACTTACTCTCAAATAAAAAAAAAATAGCATTGATAGTGTCTAGATGGACACTTACATAATCACTGTAAGCATAGATATTCCACCCGTCATACCCAAGTTTTATAGCACGAGCCACTGATTCATTCTCTTCAGTTCATGAATTTCACAATTAAAATGAATAATAATGAGATGGCAGCATGCAGAGCATATGTTCTCTTCAAAAATAAACTAGTAATTCAAAATTTATTTACAGTATGCAAAATATTAGGAAATACAAATTTGGCACTTTGATTTGTTACGCTGAACATAAAACGTCTGCCTCCTAGTCACCATGGTTATCGATCACTAAATTAATTTTCCAAACCATGTACACGTTTGCCTCCCTTGAGACTTTAAATATGGTGATGTAGCAAACCAAGAAAATGTGTTTATGTAGTTAATACACATTTTGTTATTCAGAGATAATTATATGGCCGGACTGTGCCTGTTAGTGGAAATATTCTTGGCGGGCTGATATTGACCCGAGAATGTGCTGTGAATAGGACGACCCGGAAACAGTTTATTACATTAGGTTACAAGAAAGACCATTGGTGCAAAGCATCAAAGGGCGCCTGAACCGCATCTATGAAATTCTCAAAAAAATTGTAGTATTCTGCATGACAACATAGGCAAAAGCATTGAAATTGAAGATTGAACATTTCATTACGGGTGAGGTACATTAATGAACACGACAGAATTAGGGTGCTTGTGCACTATACTTTTTGTCATTGCCACATACCCATATACCAAGTTTTATTTCAATACCATAAGTAGTTTTAAAGTAATGCTCTGGTCAAGAAAAAGCGGCAAAGGGCAATAATTATGTAATTAGCTTAAAAACAGCTATAGTCATTGTGCACTGCACTTCCTCTCGTTGTGCTAAATACCATTGAATGATGTTTAATGAAATTCCAAAAAAATTAGTTTTCTAGTTATGCTCCGGACAGGAAAATATACAAAGGGAATCACTCTTGCAATACGCCGAAATAGAGTTATTGTTCATGTACACTGCAGTTCTAATCATATAGGGGGAGGAGGCAACGTTACCATGCTGGAATGACAACTTGTAGGGAAGAATAAGTGATATGAAATACCAATTTAACAATTTGTGTTGTACTTTAATAAACATTATCATTTCGTCCGAAAGTTGCAAACATAAATAGAACATAATTATTGAACTGTTAAGTTGCAAACATAAATAGAACATAATTATTGAACTGTTATATAAAAAGTGAACATTGTTTACTAGATGAAATGCATTTATAACATAACATGCCTTGTTTTTAGCTGTTTAATAATACTAAAATGTAATGTAAAATTGCATAAAAATCTAGTCAATGGAGTTATTATGTTAACTTCTTCATTTACATAGTAAAGAAGAGTTGAAAATGGATGTTTTTAGTTAATATTAACACAAAAACAGCATGTGTCTCATTGGACAATGGCAATTTTTTTCAAATATGATAAAAATAACGCATTCAAACTGAATATGTATCAGACTATGTATGAAAGAAATAATACTGTTTCTATTTTTCACAAAGGTTTGGAAATACAACAATGCACATATAAGCATAAATAGGCCAAACATGCCAAAAAAAAAGTAAACAATGTGTGAAAGTGATATGAACACTTAAAACAATTTCTTTGTGCATTAAAAGGATATATACCAGAAAAGCAGTACTAAATCAAGTCCAAAATGTATAATAACATGAAGAACACCCCTTATGAATATCTTCATAACAAATCAGAGTACATGTAAACAATAATCATTTATATCATTAGTATCAAATGTCTCTAGTTTAAAGTGTGTTTTCATTTGCATTAAATTACATTGTAATATATACCAGAAAAGCAATTATAAAAATCCTTAAATGTATAAGAAACTGAAGACAATAAAGAACAACACCCAATTTGAATATCTCCAAAACAAATCAGAGGTCACCTATATATAAAACAATAATCAGTCATATAATTAGTATCAAATGTGTCTAGTTTTTGTGTGTCTGTTCATTATCTTTACATGAGCATGTTTAAAGTGAAACTCTTATTTGAAATCAATACATATAATTGTATTTATAACACACATCAAATTGAATGAAAAAAACAATAACTACTTACTAAATAATGCATTTACTGAAATATTGTTTACTGATAACAATCTTGTCACCCTGTTTATAATAGCAGAAAGCATGACAAATATTAAATGATTGGTGATTGCTAAAAGGTTTACTGGAGTCTACTATAGTATCACAAGGCAGAAATACCACGTTTTATGTTCATTCTTATTAATTAGCAAATTGAACTCAAGATCCTTCATTAGAAACATTGTTGTTGACATCTATCAACCCATTTTGAAAAAAATGAAAACAATAATATTAATTATCATAAGTCTTATTTGGGAGTAAGAGTGCATCTTTTAAAATAGTGTGTGTGTTTTTTCACTTAAATATGAAACAATTCAATTTGACAAATGAGACAAAAGTTAGGAAATAGAAGTAGTAATTGTACATAATACAAAACAACAACAAAAATTGACAAAGCTCAATATAACAGGAAATCTATATGAAAACACAAATCCTTAAAGGCCATAATTATTTAAACTGAATTAAGGTATAAGTAATACACACTTTTATAAAGCTTTTACCGACAACATAGTTATTATCATGGTACACTATGGGACTTTTATCAAAATTTTGAAGATTTTTTACTGTGAATTAAAAATATTTTGTCTATATTTGTTTGTTTTTCATATTATCAGAGATTATGAAATAAACACAACAGTTTCTGGTAAAATAAACTTCAATTAACAGAAAAATTAAGTTCAACCGAACATATTATTGATACACATGGAAAAAAATCATTTTGATTGATCTTGTGAGTCTTCGGAACAGAGCAGTATTTCGATGTTTGAAAATATATAGCAGTTTTATAAATTCATAAAAAATAGTTAATAACAAGACAACCTGCTGAAATCATTTTAAATATTTTCTATGATGTCTAATGAACAATTTAAAAGACAATTTATGGTAGTTTACCGTTCAGTTTTGAAGGAAATATACATAATGTCATGTAACTATACATTTTTATAACTAATAAAATGCTTAAAAATCAACCTTTTTCTTGTAAAAAGCTTAATTGGACTTATTCATAAAATGTAATCATTGAAATAAATGAATTTTACTTGTGATACTAACTCAGAATTCAGATTTAAAAACAATGAATGTACTTTTAAATTAAAATATGTAAAGAAACAAGAACACTAAGTAGGCGGTAATGCCCCTCAAAAAATGTCAGAGTGAAAGTTCTCAACTAATGTCTTTTTAATATTATAACATGTAAACAGTCTCTGTTGGTAATCGATGTCTATTTGTTTTATTTAGTCAATGGTATTCTAACATTTAGAATTTTTCACAATAATTCTTCACTCTTCAACATTTGAAGTTTGGTTTGTTCCCATTGTACTTGTAGTGTGTGCACAGATGAAAATTACTCAATGCTGAGTCAATGCTGATTTGGTTTTCATGCCCCTTCAGGTTCTTTACCCATCTAGAATGTTTAGTGCTGTAAAAAAAAAGTACTTTCTAACTAATTTGTATAGATAATAATAATGCCATACATATACAAAAAATATAAACAGTTTAATATTTCTCCACATTGTTTAAAAACAACAACAATAAGCTGATACATATATATATATAATATAAAGAAAATTACTAAATTTATCAATAAAATTCATCATCACCACCACCATCACCACCACCACCACCACTGGATTATTGAAAACAGTGAGTTTATAAAACAACAAACACCAACTCAAATATGTTTTATATGAAATACTCACATCATCTCTATCAGATGTGACTGGCTTGTGGATAGACATGGATGTCAAATCTGTCTCAATGATCCAACAAAGTATTTAATGCAGGCTGGAATTCTTCGTATAATAGTAATATTCAGTCTTTTTCCTGCCTGAAAGAAATTAGACTTCTGATTATCAACCAACAGAAGCTACAACCGTAAAATACAAATGCACATGTATTAATTATATATTCTGCACTAATATCCGTTTTAGCCAAGAGTAAGGGTTGGTAGGCACAAATGTGTAGTTGTTGTGCATTTGGTTGATAATGATTCACAACAGTATGGCGTTCAACGAGACCTACACCAAGCAAATGAATGTCGCTTGTGTCCAAGCTGTTGTGGCTTCCAGCCCGAAACCATGTACATCTTTTAATACAGGTTTATTTTGAAAATATGCAGTTTGTAAACAAATAATGGGTATTTTTAAGTCTTATTTTTTTCTAAGATAAAACAATCAAATAAAAGATTACATACTCATATCATATACATAAATGATGTACATAAGTACATTTAAAAATATGTAACATGTACATAATGCACCAGTCAATTGTAACCACGGCCCCCAGGTCTGGGGATATGCCGGGGAAAGCAGGGGAAATTCCATTATTGACCTATGAATAGCGGGGAAATACCTTCTGGTTCTAAACATAGCAACATCCGGATATGTGTAGTGTTCTAAAAATAAAACAACTCGGGGGCATTCGTAATAAAATTTTACGAATGTCACCTTCAACACATTAACAAATAAAGTTAGGTGAACATTTAATTCCAATTTCGATTAAATTAAAGAAAACAGCTTACCTCATGGTTTAATAATGCAGTAGACATAACAAAACAACATAAAACATAATTATTCCCATTCACATAATTACCGGTCCACACATTTTACATTTCATTCGGAACTCCTCCGAATATTTACATTTCCGGCACATGATATTACAGTTAACCAATCGGAAAACGTAAACGAAACGGGAACAGTTATTAAACTTATTTGTCGTTCTTCCGATATAATGGTTTGAAGATAAATTGAAGACAATCTATTCAACCATAAATAGCATTTTAACACCCATGCAATCGCCATCCATTTGCATTTATTAATCATAATAAAATAACAGTAAAACCCAACTGTCAATCAACTATAAAACCACTCCTACCACTAACTAAAATAAATTCCCATTCCATAATAGGCGCGCACTCCAGTGCGGCGCCAATAATAACGCTGGACAAAACTAATCACTTTAGTTTTCGTGGCCTGCTCACACAATACAAACGATAACAAGATGGGCAATTTTCAATTTACGTGTATATTAATTACCGATGATATGCGATCCGAACATATCAAAAGATGTTGCATTCATCGAAAAATATTCGCTTTTGCCGAAAGCATTGTGTGGGAACGGACACCGGATTTAGCTCAAAAAGTGATAAGTAAACAGACAATTATGCACTTGTTTTTCTTTACCAGAGCTAAGATCTTGCTGTGTTACCGCATATCTCCCGTATCCACAAATGAAGAAAGTGTTTGAACTAATAGCTGAATGCTAAATTTGGCCTATGGTATACTTTAAAGTGCCTACGATTTAGCAGACCTTGAAAAATGTTTCTTCAAATCTGAAATGATCACCTCAAAACTTACAGAATTTCAACAAGTATTGTCATTTTTAGGAAATATATTGAATAAATAAAAAATCTGTATCGAAGGATTTCACAAGCATAAGCTCAACTATTTTTATTGTAAGCAATGTAACTTTTAAACTGTTAAAGATATGCCCTTAGAAATGTTCACAGTACTGAATGGGGATTGCCGTATTATGTACTGGTGATAGTTTCAAAATTGAGAAATGTGTCCTGGTGATAACATGTAAAATGGGACAAAAATTGATAGTAACGCTGTTAATATGCAATGTACATGTATGTCTATTTCGAACTTTCAAATAATCTGCAAAATGTGAGAGTACAATTTGATAAGAAATTATTGAGCAAACTTTAGTTAACAATGAGTTTGATCCATGCTCTCCTTAATGAACGTATATATGCAAGCTGCTTAAATATCAGGGTTGGTCACAATACATTGTCCTGGAGTGAACAAGCAGAGACCATTATTCTGTTCTTAGTAATAGCAACATCGACCAAAGCTTAGAAAAAAAAGCTTCACGTGTTCCAAATTTGATCACAATATCTCATTCCCTACTGATGACTTTCTGTGTGCCAAAACGTACGTACTTGATTTACAAAGAAATACTATATATATGAATAGCAAACACCACATAAATTATACGGCCATATGTTTTGTGTTCCTCAATGTATCAGATAACCGGCGTATTTTAAATATTTAGATATTTGTGACTCGAACGTTGATGCTTGTGAAAAACACATCATGGTTAACTAATCTGTATACATGAAACAGTTTTAAGTGCATACAGATAAAAAAAAAACACAACAACTTGTTTTTTGCTCTCATCCCTCGATATGAACAACATCGAACAATTTCCCTCGAGCTCATATATCCCCAGTACACCCCCAGGGCATCAAAAGGTATGCATATCTCCGTAACAACAAAATATATCGTATTGATATCTTACACATTACTAGATAATGTAATTACAATAAAATCGCTCGATTCAGTTTTTATTCTTATTTTTAATTTGTTGATTTATGTTTGAAATCGTACCACATAGATGAACATTTGTGAGCGATCATGCAACTTTCGGCGAGTATTGGGCTATTATATAAAAGAGGAGACAAAGAGGAGACACATTTCCATCATAGTAGTATATTGCACAGTATTAATTTGTTCAAAACTCTTCGATTTTGATAAATATATCACCATAAAATACAAAAAAAAATGATAGAAAACTTTCCATGTGTCAAAATCAAACGCTTATCGATTTATCACTTTTTGAGCTATATCCGGTGTCCGTTCCCCCACAATGGAAAGGCAGTTCATTTAAGGGCCGGTCACAATGCCAACGTCGTTTGAAGGACCAAAATTTAGCATTTGCGTTTTCCCGGAAATGCCTTTATATAAAATTAATATGTTTATGAATCAAAATTGTTGGAACTACCCAATCAACAATGTATTGATGCTTTGTTGTGATTGCAGCTATATTTAAAAGATATTTACACTATTTTAAGCAGGAAATGAATTTCCTTCACGAGTTTCCATTGTTCTTTTGAATAACTTTCTTATTTGAAAATATATCATCACGAACTCTCAAGACATTGCTGATTAGGTAGTCTGGGGCATTTTGAAACAAAAACTGCACATTTCTACTCTAGCAATGGTCCACGCCCATGATGGCGCACGAGAGGATCATGCATCATGCACCCATAGAAAGCCGGCCCATGTTATCAGTTATTAAGCATGAACACATAAGTTGGTTAGTTGCTCTTTTATTCCTTTTCAATATTTGTTTTACAACAACACACATTCAAGCATATTATCTGAGCAGAGTTCCAGTTAAGCCCCCGCATGTAGAATTAGCCTGGCCTGGCTTTGGTGTTTCGTGGAAATAGTGGGCGAGGTTTTGGAACCTGAAGATAGGAGCAACAAAATAAATGTAAATAAGTAATGCTAAAATGCAATCACCTAGAATAGTCAGCCGGGTATTCACCTGAAAAATACATTGTAGAAACATCAAAGGGAGACACAGTTTACTTAAATAAATATGGGTCGCATATAACTCTCATAGATATATGCACTGTTGGTTTATTTCATGGCGCCTCGGCACGTGACCCGTGGTTTCCAGCTTATAATAAATACATGTATATCTTCTCCATTCGCCGAGTTATGGCAGGAGTGAAACCAACCAGTATTGGAAGCTTGTTTAGCTTGATGTTGTTTACAATGAGTCGAGTCCGGTACCAGACTAAACTTGTGCCTTATCTATAAATAGAACTTATGCTGGCACCAGTTAAATGATGATTATGCGGAAATATAGGAATACAGCTGATGACAAAGGTGAATAATATTTCGAAAAGTAATGACCATAAAGATAAAGACGGATTTTTTATTATAACATAACAATTACTATTCGTTTATTCATCATTTGAGATAGGGTTAGACTGCTTTAAAGAAATATATAAAACATATACCTAAAACAATATCATATACAAAATAAACTATTTCTTAACATAATTTAAACTTACGCATGGCAGACTAAAGGACAGCCGTAAGTAAACAAAGTTCCATCCTGTATCAGCTTGTGGCACTCTGCCTCGCAGGCTACTTCTGTTGGATCACTGCCCACCACATCCAATAGTATTTGAACATCACATTTCAACGTGTCCAGGTCAACTAAAAGTATGAACGCATTTAAGCTTGGTTTTGAAAAACAAAACTTCTTTCAAACCGTTTAAGCTAAATTCACCAACAATTTATTCAGAAAGCTTTTCTTATTGATTTGGTTCGTGGAAATAAGATTTATTTCGACATGTCATGAACAATAAAAAATGTACAGTAATTAATAAAAAAATATCACATACATGCATTTATTATATACCCATCATAAATCCACACGCAATACATATCGCAAAATACGGTAGTGCGTTTTCCACTCCAGTGCAATACGGCCGTATTGCACTCTTGTGACGTCAGGTCATAACAATTATCGTAGCGCAATGTTAAATGACGTCATAAAACTAAATAATGCGTCGTTAAAATGAAAACATGTGACTTTTAAGTGATCTAACAAGTAATGTATATAATAAAAGGGTTATTAGTACTGTTTGATCCGGAATGTCGTATTCGACTCTCGTGGATTTTTGCAGATTTTGATCTCACTCGGCTTGCGCCTCGTGAAATCCGAATCTGCAAAAAATCCACTCGAGTCGAATACAACCTCCCGGATCAAAACGCAGTACTAATAACCCTATTATATTGATAATCCGATCATACACACAAGCACCAATAAAAGCACAAACGCAGGTTCAAGAAAACCACATTTTGGTCCTAACTGTTGGTGGCATGGCATAGGCAGACAAGCTTACATTGAAAATAAGTTAGATCATTTATAATACTAACTATATCACTTTATTTTACTATCTCAGTTAAAAATTGAAGTACATTAATGTTACCTCTTTCTCAAATATAGCGTGACTTTCTTCTAAAGCATATCCCAGAAAAAATCACAACTTTACTAAGGCAAAAGCATTATGAATTAACAATATCTCATAAAAAGTACATGATACGATTTATTCATTACAGCTCATTTTTTCGGGAGATTGCTTTACGAAAATATTCTTAAAATAACAATTTTAAATGCAACACTCAGTTATTAATACAATTTTATTGATATTTCAATAATGACAGATATAATTACCTTTGCACAATATAAAAAAAAAAATCATAAAACAAAATAATCAAGGATATGACGCTTAACAGCAGGCAATGGATTCCAAAGACTGCATTCCTACCAATTCAACATCTGAGTTGATCTCATGTTCAGTCAAAGGTATGATACGATTGAAATTTTTCATTCAATCAAGGCGCCTGCAAGACTTTTCGAATCCATTAGGTCACACGAAACTAGTATTTTATTCTTAGGATTTACCGCATCTTTTCTTCTGAAATTTAAATAAAAAATCTAAAGTAACTGTCAATCAAAAATCGCAAAAAATGCAAAAAAACACACCAATTATGTCAATGATAACGTTTTTTATTGAATGATAATTTAACAATGAAGATGCATTTACCAAATAGATCTAGAAACAACAGTGAACCAATAACAGCCCAAAAGGGAAATACAAAAGGATTGAAAACATCTGGAAAACAAAAGTAGATATAATAATTTCGTGTTACATTTCCCTTAAAATAATTGTGTTTTCATTTTCCTTACGCTGGTTCGCCCCAATGTGCTAAATGACTTATATAATCGGCCGTTAATAGCAGATCCTATTTAATGGCTAGTTTGTTGACTCGATTAAAGGAACCAAGTCAAAAACGGTTATCATTTTGTTTTAACCATTCGGAGGGTTAGGGTTGTTTACATACTAACACTCTTTAACCATTACGCGTACATGCTCTATGTGTCTATTTTTGGATTTTAGCCCTACATGTTGAAATGGGCACTTTTTCAGGCTTCGAGCGTATCGCCTGCCTGAAGAGCGTTTTGCTAATTACCAATACTGTTTAAATTTTACACTGCATTGATACGACTCGATTCGCTAGAGCGGCGAACGCCGTAGTAATCCGTGTAACATTTCGAATACCGGCATTTCTCGGGCTTAGTACAATACTGGTGTAACTCAACTTATAGATAGAAGGCGCTACAACAGTCTTGGGCTAAGCCACTTACGTGTTATATGCCACATTTGTGATGCCAACATAGAGACGAACGCCGACTGAGGGTGAAGGTGAACATCAAATGATTTGTGCCGCTCTGAACACAAACCAAGCCTTTTCATTCTCGTAAGGTATTCGTAAGCCGCTCGTTAGTGGTTTGTCCGCTTACTAAGATCATTATATAAGGTTACATCATAAACTGACCCATATTTTAAAGTAATAAAAGGATTCCTTTAACGCTGTCGTAAGCAAGTATTCTGCATAAAAGAAAGATGTTTCAAGAATAAAATTCAGTTTTTCTTCGAAAAAGTAAATAGTTTTAAGTATTTATTTTCTGATAAGATGATAACTATGTATTTAAACATACTTCTTACGACATAAAATACGGTCTGACAACATACTAATGCTGATTTGAACAGTTTTAGTAGGTAAGGAAAGAAAATCCCTACGTTACAACCTGTGCACTTCTACAAACCCGTGCAGTTTGGCTGCTACGTTACTAACCAAACCGTTCAAAAATTAAATGAATAAAAGCCGATGGACCCTTCTTCCCCGTGTGTCTTAATAATCATAAACAAAACTGGTTTTAAATGGGGATATACAAAGAGCATGTCCTTTTCAAGCCATATTCACAGTGGGGCTATGTTTTTATAATAAAAGAAGAAATATTTGGAAACAATATTGTTCAAAGAACTTAGAAAACAATATGTGAGTTCGGTCTTGTTTTTGGCATTTAATAGTTTTATACGAACAAGAGCCATGTCAAATGGAAAGTGATCTCTTATGATGCCATAACGGCACCATAAAGCAACGACTAACACACTTACATGCATTTCCCAATGATATTCCTAGACTGTCAATGAAGCGTTTTTCTGACGGGGCACACATCACGAACGGCACAATGCACAAGAAAAGGAGCTTAAACATTTTGATATGTCGAGCTGTACGTCTTCAATCCCTGACAAGTAGTACACAATCTGCCTTGAGCAGTGCTTATATACACAATGTTTAACACATTTGGAATGATGGTCACGATAATGACCTATAAGTGTTCCGATATGAGAACAAAGTACGAACATAATATACTACGCACAATTTACTGACGATCACATGTAAAATAACGAAATGGTTTATTATAATGATAAGGATATCGAATCCAAAACAGTTCTTATATAATGAAACGTAGGCTACTTTTTTAAGAATAAATGAAGAACTGCTGTTTGACAAACTGGTTGTGTTTACAAAAAGGTAACACTATGCCTATGGGAAGTGACGTCAAACATGATAAAAAACAGAACACGGTCGATGAGAACAGTGTGTTTTTATTGAAGTTCTTAAGTACATAAAATTAACCAAACGCTTCTTTGATATCACCCTCAATCACGATATAAATGGTTTGGGATGTTATAACATTGTATTATTTTTTCTCTTTTGGTGGCAACCAAATTCTCTTTTTTTCCTGAGTAAAATAACTTAGCATTTTTTTCGTTTCTTTTGTCACGTTTAATTATTGAATTAAACGACATTGAGGCTATATTGACATCTTGGAAGAACTGAAACTAATAATTTGCAGCCAACCCATTTGTTCTTTTTGCTTGATTTGATTGTGATTGTTTGTGTAAATTGTGTATACAGAAAAGAACAATAAACTATTATCAAACTAATTTTATAAAGCGCCGTGTGGACCTCGGGAATTTATCAGACATTATATGCGACTATATCATAGTCATAATCTCACTTTCATTTCTTTAAATGATTTAATCCTTAGAGGCACTGAGGCTTTAAGTTTCACTACAATTTCTACCATACTTACAGTCGTTAAATATTCGTTTCTATTCTATTACTTTTTCAAGAATTATACGATTATTATATGATATTTACGTATATGATTCAAATGTGACCTCACACACCTGGGAAATATAAATCTGTCTTATATTCGTGACTTTCATGGTTAATTTCTTTCTAAGGGAAGTAATTATAAGATGTTAATTTCCAGAATAAACATAATAATGTATTTTAACTTGTAAGGTGTGTGCATACTGTTTTCTAAACATGCTCAAGATTTCATCATTGATGAGAAAATGTGATTTAGACTTAGCTATCGGCTTTATATGGGCGTGGCATGAATCTCTTACCCCCTGAGATAATGTAGTCGTTAAATGGTGTCAGGTTTAAGTTATTTGGGTTTAGCAGCAAAGCGTGCTCAAACTAAGTACAATATAGCCCTAAACGAAACCATCCTGTATGATAACAATAGAGTTATCAACGTCGGAGAGCGTAGCAGCGCCACAGGTAAGCGGAGCTGACGGACGGGCATCGTTCAAGAAGCACTCACAAAAATATTAAGTAGAGATATCGAAATTTCGATTATATATTGATTGTGTCTTACCCCTGTTAAGCAGGTGTGTGAGAAATCAATAGTGGCATATTTGAACGACTTATGAAATGCTCTAAACTGCTTAAAACTGAAAGGGTTTAACTTGATTAACTAAGAAGAGCCCTGATTAGCTTTCAACAGAATAGGCTGTACTAGTTTTACTAAGACTAAGGTCAGACCTGATTGTATTAAAACTTAGTTGCTTAGCTTGAATGACTAAATTTAGTCCTGGTTGGTTTACAAATGAATAGGTTGTACTTTTCCAAAGTGGTTGTTCAGCTCTGGAAGCGGAGGAAATTATCTGACATTTGATTGGTTTGTGTTAAGCCCTTATATGATAATGAGTTTGTTTCACACTAAGTCGTGTAGTACGTAGCCCATTGTTGTTTTGGGGAAGTAATATCTGAGACTTTATGGGTGTGACAGTACACACAACTGAATTGCGAAAACACTATGGGGTGTGAGCGAAGCTGGATTTGGTTGTTTGTAGTAACACATTTCATGTAGCTTGATAACAGGCATTTTGGAATTTATTGGAGTTCACAAAAGCTAATAATCGGGGATGGGCTAGAACGGGATTTACACGGATCCTTAAATACAAAACTTGATCAGTATAAGGGCTAAGACTTTAACCATGAAAAATATGAAATGTGGTTTTGTTATATGAAATTATTATTCAGTTATTTTGGTATCTTGGCAGTTCAAATAAATCATCCGAGGCCTATACAGGGAAAAGTAAGTCACTATTCCTAAGATGACGACACAATTATTGAGAAATAAGTGAACGTAGAAAAGCTAACATGGGTAAAACGATGGATTTATATTTCAAACACATTTTTCTACTGGAGCCATGCAAACGGTCCAAGCGCTCGACGGAGTAAGGTCATGCGTTATGCGGTCATCAAACGCAGGCCCATGTTTTCTTTTATTAAGTATGAATACCTAATTTGGTTCTAGAGTCTTTTTATTCATTTTCATTTTTTGTTTAACAACATCAAACATTCAAGCATATTATCCGAGTAGAGAACCAACTAGGTCGGCGCCTCCACATGTTGAGTTGGCCTGGCCTGGCTTTGGTGCTTCGTGGAAATAGTGGGCGATGTTCTGGAATCTGAGGGAAAGAGCAATAACATTTTGATTGATAAAAATATCCCTAAAGAGATAGAACAAGGGTTGTATTGTGCTGGTCTTATAATGGTTGTACCTTATAAGCAGAAAACCAATAAATTTAATGAAGGCTTCAACAATAGCCAACATTTGAATTATTTGTTTTCTCCAATATTTTGCTAGAATAACATGTATTGTTTGCATTATGATTTGGTGTGTGTGTCAAGTTGTAGAAGAATCATCCGTTTTTTTTTTCATTAGACCATACTGCAATGTATATATTGCCCTGTTAGCTCAGTTTCAGAGGTGTCAGCTTCGATATCTGGTCTAACCGCTTTATATTTGATGCAAAAAGGTACAAGCGCCCCCATCGCCATTTGCTTGGCATAAAAATAATTTACCAGGAAAACATGGATTACTCCCGCATTTTTCTCTCATTAATTACCAGTTTACATCCGTAACTAAGAAGTCTGTTCGACAATAGTATAGGAATGGAATCGGACCTCCTTGTTTATCAGTGTCTCTTCCAATCTACAAATCCAAAGGACCTTAACTGATTTCGTATGTCTATCTCCTATGACCGAAAGGTGTGACCTTCGTGAAAAGTGACCCTTTGCAAACATCTGTCTTACAAGTTTATTTCAAAGAACCCAGTTTATGATAACATGACACTATGAGTATATGAAACAAAGAAAACGATTATTTTTAATGCCAACATATTTTTTTAATGCCAACATATTTTTAAAATATGTCATATTCTTATATTACACATGCTTAAATCTCAGTAAGTTTAACCATTGACAACTTACAGCTTACAGTTACTATACACTACAGACACTGATATAATTTTTAAAATTCCTCGTATGGCAATGATACAGTGTAGACAATAATTTCACTGACCATTGACACCTCAACACTTGCTTACAACCAATACACATCAATGCATAATATGGGCAAGTTCGTTACGTTTATGTAAATGGTTTGTATTCAAAATGTTGCCATAACAACCTTTACGTTTACCTGCAAAGAGAGGTATGTTCGTAGACTCAAGTTATTTCGATCCACACTTATTTTTAAGTCACTAAAGAGATAACGAATATTTGAACACTGGCCAAAGTTTGAACTGCGCCCGCACTCTCACATATGGTTACATATGTGTTTATTTCTTTAGATACTGAATTCAAATTTAACCATTTCATGCACCTTGTACCAATACTTTGCCTCAAGTTTTTACCATAGAAAAATTGTATATTTTAAATATATTTTACAGGTCTCAACAATTGTTTGGGCACACCAAGTATATATGTATATACAATAAATCTCTGCTTACTATGATGAATCTTCTTAACTAGTAGTAAATACGGTTTATATTTGAATTCTTGACTACTGGGCTGGTCCTGTAGTTTCCATTGCTTTATTGCACTAAACCATGCTCGGCTACTACAAACTACACATGTTCTAAACAAAATATAATCTTACCCATGGCAGATTAAAGGACAACCATATGTGAACACAGTTCCCTCCTGAATAAGTTTATGGCACTCTGCCTCACAGGCCGCCTCCGTTGGCTCACTGCCCAGTACATCCAGCATGATTTGAAGATCACATTTCAACGTTTCGAGGTCAACTGAAAAAAACACGTTCTAGTTTTGACCCAGATAGTGTGAAGCTAAATTTTAGACACCATTTATTCAGAAAAGTGTTCAGGAAAGCTTTACTTGTTAATTTTGGTTCTTTTAAATGTCGTTTTGACTGAAGATTTATCCTATCAGTTATACTATTGAATATGTTTTATCAGTATCATACAGTCAATAGAATAATACTCCAACAATAGATAACATTTAATCCAGGTATATGCATAGTTTTCAGTTGATCAATTGTAATAGATATTTTCGACACATTCTTTTGCAGCAAAGGAAGGCAGTTGATATTAAAGGGGCTGTACTCCGTATGATGAAATAGCGAAATAAAGGGAATTGTCGAAAACTGACATAAACTTGGTATCGATGTGAACAATGCATTGAAACTTACTTACTGAAGTACCACATAGTTTACAATTTATTTATTTTTCGCATTTTTTTAGTATTTTTCCATTAAAAAAGATTACTATGTATGTCTACCTAGTAGATATCATTCCTTATGCGTGATTGGCTAGTCGATGTTATCACGTGTTATTACCAAGTTAGGTTTATAGCTTAAATATTCCAATTCTGTAGGGTAAGCCTTCGTAGCACAGTGGATACAACACTGGACTGAAATTTTGGCGACATTTTGTCCGAATCGATTTTTTTTACATTTCTTTTTTTACACGATATCTAAGAGTTAAACAATTTATTAAATAATTGTCTAATTGTCTGTGTAATTCTTTACAGAAAAAAAACAAAACTTTTTTGGTGCCAATCTGGTGTACAGTCCCTTTAAAACATAGAATGTATGTTTTATCTGAGAGTGTTCGCCATACCAACACGTACTTCCGTCAATAAATTTCTAAACCAAAAAAGGTGAGTAGGTTCACTGTTCTTAGTGACTAATCTATTCGATTGTAATAATCCCCTTCTTTCGACATCGCGAGTCGGCCACAGATTGTAGCTATTTGAGCATGGTTGGTTGATTGAAGCGGCCACAAAACGCATTTAATATCATTACGTTAATGACAAAATTGAGAAAAATATTAATTGTGTATTGGAGCTGGCAAATCTCGAGTACATTCTACAAACCCGATATATTCAGGATACATGGTACACTTCTGCAATTAAGCATGGGTATATAATTTACTTAAAAGTACAAGAGTAAGTAACGCGAACATGCTCTATGTGTCTACTTATTTGTCCATACTTACGGGTCGGAATCTTTCATCTACATATTGCATTAACATGAAATCAGCTAAATGACATTTGTTAGTTCTACAATCGGCACTGGGTTTCGATCGGCCTGAAAACATGTTGTTTTTGTTTTTGTTCTAGATTATAACAGGCACTTGTCATACATTCTTCCGTAATTGTAAAAGAAAGGTCTACCTTGTTGTCAATGACTTCTAAACTTTCGACCGAGCACTTGCTGGAGGTCACTTAGGATTATTATCGGTACAAGAACGCGCATTACACATATATCTAGAACATTTTTTTCCTTCCGAGCGAATTATTTTTCAACGTATCATTCATGCATTTAGAATACTTGATGTGATTTCGAGGGAAATTATGATACTTTTAAGTAAAAAAACCCTTCATTTCTGGTCGAAAAGACCGAACTTTTCATCAAATTATGGTCAAATCTGTGCAGCATAAGTGGTATGTAATTGAACATTGACAAAAAAATATATTGTGTTTCGAAATGGCGGTCCACTTTGGTCTTATAAAAAGTGGAAATATGCATCCGAGCCGAATGAGATTGTGCCATTCTACAAATATCTGAAAGCATTGTTTAATACTAAGCCTAGCATGGTCTAAAACCCTTGAGAAACTTCAAGCGACAAAAGCAGTTGCCAATATATTTAAATCTAAACTCATTTCTGGTTACTTAAAATATTCAGACGCCTTTAAACTGTTATGTTTCTTTTCTGAAATATGGAGATAAAGGTATTGGGAAACTATTTGACGTTTACATGTTAAGTTTTATAAGGGTGTTGCTTATTTAAATTTTAATGTTTCCAACAAGATGGCACTGAGTGAATGTGGCAGACATCCTCTTAGTGTAATTTGTGTGACACGTTGTGTTAAATATTGGATTCAACTGACCAGGTACCAAGCGCACAGATACCCCAAACAGGGTTATAATATGCTGCAAACTCTTGATGATGCTAGAGAAAGAACCTGGACCAGTGGTGTAAAACAATTATTATTAGACAAGGTTTCGGCTATGCGTGGTTAGCGTTCGGTGTTATTAACATGAACTAATTCCTCTTGATGTTTAAAACCCGATTGAAAGACTGTTTATCTCAACACGTACATGTATTTATTTAAAATTATTCAAAGCTTCTACATTATAGACATTATAAAACTGGGTTTAAAACGTTCGCAGATTTTCGTTAGTCAAGGAATTACCAGAGAAAGGAAGACATATGATTATTGATAAAAAGGCTAGATTCTGTCCATTGTTTTAAGCAAAATATTTACACTGTAGAAGACGAGTTCCATTTTCTTTTTTATATCCATTGTATGACTACTTCAGGACTTATTATTTGAATGATTAATGTGCTGATAATATTATTTGTCCACAATTTTTCTATCAATTGATGTCAAATGATAATAATATGTGATGTTTTGCCATTTCAAAGTCTATCTAGAAAAACTTCGCGCGTTTGGACTGCCTGGACTGCTGGTTATCCTTGCCTACATGATATTATTTCTTTAAATGTTATTAATTTATACCTAAAAATCATTACTTCAGTGACACATCGCCTTAACCATGCTATGCTAATTTGTATGATGGGCTGGATGCATTGAGATGCATTAAATCTATGTTATGCTATGTTATATGTGGTACGTTTCCGTCAATAATGCAAAACGTTTTATTTAATAAGCCGTCAATTCACTTACAAATATTTCCCAAAGGTAGTCCTAGAGATTCAATGAAGCGTTTCTCTGACGGTGCGCACAAAACGAACGGCACAATGCACAAGAAAAGGAGCTTCAACATTTTGATATATTGAGTTATACTAATTTAATCTCTGACCATAAGTAACCGCTGCTTAAATACCAGGCCTAATGTGATCAGACTGGACTTATTTAGAAATGAAGGTCACGATATGTCAGTTAAGATTATTTGAACTACTTAATATTTATATCATAAAAATCGTCTAATTTTCTTCCTTTAAAATAAAAATTAGTCACTTAGAAAGAAAAACTAGTTGTTGTTGATGGTTTTATGACGACTCCTTTTTAAAAAAAAATATATTTGATTAACATTACGTTTGAAAATATGTTATAGGCATACAGTTCAACTCTTTTAAAATTTACACAGTTGCGAACTACGCATGACGCACTGAGATGACGTCGTATGGTCATGTGGTGTTTTTCCGATCGTCTGGTGTCTTATTTGTGATTTCGAAAGAAAATGGGGTAGTACTCATAACGCTTCTCATTAAAAAAAATTGTCAAATGAGAAAATTTTAACAACGAATATCTTAAATGCCCTCATTTTGTCATCAAATGTATTCTTGTATCTGTACTAGTGAGACCTGTTTAATGCATTTTCCATATTGTTGATGTACGAGCATTGTAAGTTTCTTTGAATTTTACTTCAAACTCCCCCTATATTTTTCACTAATTTGATTTTGTTTTATTAGCATGCTTTATGAATACTGTTCAATGCTAACTTAATTATTTATTTTTTAGCAAATTGATAAGTGATATAAATTATTATTCGGTGCAATGACTCATTTTCAGATTCGTTCCGTGTTCATACATTTAATGGTGAATAAGAATAATACATACATTTTACTACGAGTACATTGGTGTCAAAATATTAAGAACCCATTCGCCAAAATCATGATCACAAGCCATCAACAGGCTGACAATTTTAAAATATTGCAAAAAACGTTATACATGCAATCGACGATTGAGATCCTACACTTTATATAATTATCATCTGAATATTGTTCTTAAGCTTTTCTGTTTCTTTTACTCGAATGTTCTTTGTTCTATTTTTACGTGTTATTATTTCATTAGTTTTAAGGGATGTGTCGTTTGATTTAGATGTAGTTGTTTTATTGTGTTTATTTTTAAGTGAATGCTGAAGGTTTGCATGACTTAATTGCATATGTTAGGTGGTGTTTCAAAAGAGCACCGGGGCCTACCCTAGCCACGTGGAATACCATGATGTAGGTTGAGTTAGGTCACGGGTGTAGGTCACGATGCTAAACAAGCATCCATGGCTTGTATGTTATTTCAATTTAAAAATCGCTCTTTTATTTATTATAACTTATTGATCACATATCACAATTATGGTAATGATGTGTTTCCGGTCGAGATTAAAACAACTCTAACACAAGAGCATGTTCACAAGCTTACAGAGTTCACTGTGTATACCATAATTTGTGTAAAAATTGACATAGAAAAACAATTATGTGTATCTTAACCCAATAGATAAGTCGCTGTTGTTTAATGACAGGATAATTTACATTCTATGTTGACGTTAAATCTAGTCCCCCTTAAATCCCGTTTTTTTAATAATGTTTATCTTCATTTTGTGATTAAATTTCTGGTAAAATATATATATTCAATTGCGCACTATCGAAATGTCATTCCTTTATATTTATAAACTATACAGTAAGAGAAATAAGAAGTGGCACGTTGTTGTTAGTGGCATGGGGCGCTAGACCGACCAGTGTCACCTTGATAAGGCACATGAAGTGCACCAGATAACTGCCATTAATCAGAACATAGGTTTGTTCGAGAAGTTTCCTACAACCAGTTCTACGTATGTCTTACGAAATACTGGTCATATTTAGTGCAAAGGTAGCAAACGCTTGGCGTGTGCTGATAGAAATCTTGTTTTAGACTGTAGGCCGAGTCTTATCAGTGGAACCACACCGTCTGTTCGCTACTTTTAGAGTATTCAAAAAGAATAGGACGCCGTACAATGGCGATAACTTTTGGTATATCAAATCAATATCATGTTACAAATGTCTGTTATATATATTCGGAAACAATAATACCCCCAAATACCAAATACTTTAAGTGTATTATAGTATGAGAGTAAAAGAAACAAAATCTTATTTCTACTTGTACGCCAAAACTTCGGGGATTTTATATTGAAATAGTTAAAGTGCTTCTGTTCTAGTCGACCTTCTTTACATAAGCTTGAAATGTCAATGCCCTTAATGTCATGATCGGCACCGAAAATTATCACTTATATTTGGAATGAAACGACGGACTAAGCTATACAACTAGTTTCGGATCATTATAATAACTTGTTAAACTATTCTATATGGAAATGCAGTTTATTTTTGTGTATAACACGCTGTTTTGCTACAAAATAATTTCCAATGAATATTATAGTACTGTTCATCAACATCATGTTTGTATTTTGTATGCTTAATTATCAACTATGTTCTGTATATCTCAAACAAATGCGGCCTAATACCGCCAGTTACTCTTTAATTATTGTTATATAAACATATCATTATATATTTCATTAATGAAACTCGTTACACATATCCAAAAAGTTATATTTTATGATTCTGTTACATAAAAATGTGCCAAAAGATGTTTTTTATTGACGTTTGATATGTTTTACAGAATTCATGTATGGCTGGTATATGGTAGAAACGAGGCTAACAGTAACCGACTACAGGTTTATAAAATATTTATTGGGACATATGAAATGAGTAAGAACATAGTTGCATGCACTAGATTTGAGTTTGTAAAACTTATCTCTTAAAACAGTTTAAAAACATCATACGACACTCTCAAACCGGCAGCAAATGCAGATCTCTGGATGACTCAGATGCTTATCTGTGAGATCACGCGGCTGTTTAGAGACAATAGACGAAAGGAGTGTCGCCCGATGTGGCTCAAAAGTATGGAGTACCAAGTGAATGAAATATTGTTCTGCTAAAATGATGAGCATATGAAACAAATTATATCATTCCTTTAGCACATATTTTTTTTATGTTCTAGCCAAACAGGTGAATCTTTCAATGTTAAAATTCTCAGACATTTGACATCGACATTTTGGTCATAATTTAGGTGTGAAGAACTTTGAGTACGAACATCCTAAATCATGTAAAAGCATCACTATATATCACAATCTGCGTACAAATACCTCTCGATTATTTAAGTTGGCATACATATTTAAATTAACATAATAATATCAGCGAAAGCTAGGAAGTACAATTTTGAAGTGCTGTACAGTAGGTCCATAACGAATGAAATTGGGTACGAATAATGTTGTTGCCGGAATATTGTTAATCTGAATCAATTGAATAAAAAGGAAAACAACAAATTAAGAATGATAACAAACATAATTGAATTGAATGCACTGAATTTAGACTACTTTTGGTTATCTGGCATGTTTGTTATTGCGAAAATGCATTTTTTTTTATCTAACTGGAGGTTTTAATGTAAAAAAGTTAAAAGAAATTAATTGAATATACATAGCAAACAAAATGTTTACATTACTTTAAGTAACTGGGACTAAAGTCAAATGAGTAAGATATGGGTCAAAAATTGACATCAACATATATTGCAAATTTTGCTCCGTCAAAGGATTACAAGTCGTCAAAGGATTACAAGTCGTATTATGTGCAAGTAAGTCTGAAAAACATTAAAACAACACAATACAGAACAGTATTTAAATTAATTACACAAAATCAGCCACATGTTCAGTAGGACATTCTTATTGGTTTCCTTAGGGTTTCGTGGTGTTTTCACTCCCGAGTTACGCGACGATTGTAATTATACAGTCCACTGTAAAGCCTCAGTGGGTGAACGAGTGAAAACAACAAGGAAAGCCGATTTAGATAAATTGGATGTCATGTCAGCAATAACGAAAATCCATGGTGGAAAACAGAAAGTGGTAGTTCCACGTGGAGTGTACTGTATATGGGAATTTTCTGATCCCTTACGTCTTATCGGGTTTGTGCAAAACAGGGTTGGGGTTGAAAGGTATTGAAATTGTAGTTAGATAATTATAATATGTTTGAAATAGATATTAAGTGTTTATATTTGTATTTTAGTTTTTACCATGTGCAAGTGCAAAGATTTTTTCACAAAACAAGCATTTAATGCATTTAACCACAACTCGACCATCAAGGTAAACTTCGAGATAGACCAGTCACCTTGTATATATAATCGTAACAATTCGGCCATGGCCAAAAGGCTCCGATTGTTGTAAATCTATGCACTCCAGCCGTGCTCTTCATATATAACAGTTTATATCATTATGTTTTGAAATGAAGATAAACACTCATCAAACTCATAATAATTTGTCGGATTTTATTTTTTGTGTACATAACTCATATTTAATATCATTATCTGATAATATTTCTTGTTTTAATGACATTTTATCGTTGAAAGAAGCTATAACCCAGAATCCTGATAGAATTAACTACCCATTTTTGGTACAAAAAAATGTAGTGAAGGATATGTCATTTCGAAATTTGTAAAATGATCAGTCAAGTTACTATTATTTGGACTAGTGCTTCAAGTGTTTGATTTATTGTCTTTGTAATGCATAATGCACCAGTCAATTGTAAAGCCAAGCTGGGAACTGCCTAAAAATCAGTTACCCGGTTAGCTCAGTTTTATATATTTCCATGCAAGGGTTCACATGGCCGTGGGTTCAAGCACCATACCAGTACACGGCGGGGAATCCACGTGACCAAATGGTAGGTTTCAGTGCAAGATGGCGTCACCAAAACGCTCGACTCGAGCCGAAAATCAAGGTAATACATATAATTATAATAGTTTCTTTAATTTTTAACATAGCCTATCATATGCCCTCCTACCTAGTTTGTATTAGCATATCCATGTTTTCCTTGAAACTTTAACCGTTCTCGAGAACACTTCTGCAATGTTTCCAAAATGTACGAAATCCGACTGGTAGGTTACAGTTCTATTTATCATTTTGGCTCGGATTTAGCAGAAAATGAGGTTATAATTTGGGAAAATCGCATAAAACACTTAAATTTTGTTTAAACATAACAGGCACATGCATTTGGGAACGAATATTTTAATGATTTTAAAAGATATGAGAACGAAAAGAAAATGATAGGTTGCAGCTCCGATTTTTGAAGAGATAGGTTGCAGTTCCATATTTAGGTTGCCGTCTGGACTGCAGATTCTTTGACTTAGTTTTAGTGTTCAAGCCAAACATATAGGTTCCCATAAAACTCAACTAATATTTTTCTATACCATGTTCTTTTTACATAGTAATAACATCATCTAAAATTATAAAATCATTGAAAATCACATCGAGACTGCTGTTTTTATACTTTTGATTTTTCTGCTTACAAATTTATAAGGTTACCATCATTAATGATTTGTTTTCTGTGACAAATTGATATATTACACGTTTAGTGTTGAATTGTTAAACCATTATCTGTGATAAAATCTGCACACCAGTATACTTTTATTGTATGACGTGTTTTGCAATTTTCGATATGTCATATGGAATGCATTTTTATCTTTTAGACCAATCACACGAATAAGAGAGTCTTTACCTTCATCAACCTAAACGAAATTAATGCAGGATATCTAAACAGCCAACCAAAAAATGGCAGCGATACAACAAAACAAAAGAAGTGTTCAGTGAGCATTCGTTTGATCACAAGGTGAGGTCAAGACTGGCCTCACGCAGAAAGAAAGCGACAGCACCCACAGACAGAAATGCCATACAAAGGGAAACTTTAGGTGTACGTTGGGAAAGGCTAGATGAAATTTGTCGAAACAGCTTCCAACAAAGACCATCGGAAAAGACTCGTGTGTCATTCTCATAACAAAAAAAACACGACAAATATATCCATTTTCACTGTAAATATCAAAATAAAAAGTTCATGTTATGCTGATGCCGTTCTTACATTTGATATTTTAGCTTTAATATATATATATGTGTGTGTTATAATATTATATATTGAACCTAGTCAAAGTGTCATTCCCAAACAAGCACATCTGGAAACGTGTCTGCAAAACAGCTGTCTACAACCACGAAGTGAATGCATGGAAAGCGAGAATGGACACAAGCTCTGACTTTGATCTGTTTAAACAGATCCATCCGCATCTGTGCCTATCAAGTGTGTGGTCCGTCGCGAGAGCTCGTCCCGAGAGCCTCTCCCTCATGAAGCTGCTAGCATGTCTTTGCTGCCAGCGTCCCCCAGACCAGCCGATTGATTGCCGTTTATGCCATCGACAATGCAGCCATGAGCTCGAGCACTTGATGTTCGAGTGCTGCTCAAATAACAATAGCTATTCGCGACTTTTATTCCTGGTGGCGATTAAAAGTTTGAGTGGACCGATGTTTGACTTACTTAGTACGATATCGAGACAGTCCTTCATTATATACGCACTTGGCAAAATCGACGAACATTTGATAAAGGTACTCGATGTACAATTATACCCGGACTTCCTTATGAACTGTGCTAAATTATACAATGATGTGTTAAACTAAGACGCATTTAGATGAGAGCACTTCACCAATGACAATGCCACTCGACAAAATGAGGTAATCCTTAAACAGCTATTTCTATTTCGCTTTCGAAGAAATATTGCTTAAATTAATAGGAAACAGTCTATTGATTTTAGCCGATGCATTATCATTGTTCTTAATCGTTTGTAAGATCAGACTTGTATGCAGATTATAAATTATAAACGAGACCAACTTAATGCGTATAAAACAAACTTGTCGCAATTTATGTTACTGTGACTTTCTATGTACTATCAAATTTGTTTTGTGTTTGTAAATATTCATGCTTATGTATGCATTATCATATACCATGTACATCTCCAAAAAATGGGGGAAATAAAGCTATATATATTTATTACCCATTTACGTTTGAACTTTTAAATCGCTCCTTACATATTACATGTAATACACATTTGGTCACCAGTTCATGTAAGCAGAACTCATGAAAGGCAATCTTTGTCATTTTAGTTAAGTATAACGTTTAACTTTGTTGCTTGCGTTTGAACAAGATCAACGAATTAAACTCGACTGGTTTTCAATGTCAACATGCATTTTATATGTAAACATATTGTTTAATCGCAGGATGATGTGGTTCAAACCTAGCTTATTCCTCCATTGTTTAAATATAAAACTACATTCGTCGCTGTTATAATCCTTCCGTGTTTTGAACATGCATAACCTGACTTAATATCAGTACTAGAAAAAATATGATGTAAGATATTGAAGAGTTAGCTTTCGATTAATGCGCCGTGTTGAAAACTTCGGACCAATTGAGAACACCTTTGTTTAAATGAACAAATACCAACCTAGTGATTGGTATTTTTTATTTATTAAACCTTGTGTTAACCTAAAGGTAACTTCAACTAAAGAAATCTTTAACACTTGATCAGGATAAAGATTATAAGTTTCTTCCATGGCCGAGAGTTAAGATAGGTTCATTCCGACCCGAGCGTAGGGTGTTTTGTGGAAACGAGGTTTACCCTTTCATCCGCGAGTGGCTATGGTAGATGCTTTTTCTCCCACCTCAGTTAAAAATAACTAAGTAAAATGAGTTTTTTTGCTGGAACTCTTATGTGCATAGTGAAATAATTGCGTATGAATATGAGATAATTCGTGGTTGTCATGGATATGCGCGCAGTGATTCAGATTAAATCAATAGTATAATCGGTCTTTAAATAGTTCTAAGGAGAGTGAACCATTACTTCTTGAATGGTGCGTGAAAACTGTTTTATGGTGACATTATGGAGAAATAATTAACTAGCATTCTAAATATTGCCACAAGACAAGGTTTCCATGATGCTACAGACGACAGTCTTCAACAAGGAAGGTAATTACAATGTGGTGACCATTAAAAAGGAGTTCCATACGGGCATTTTATCTTTGCCCGTGGGCAAGAAAAGAATATCTAGCATGGTTAAATTATTGGATGTACTTATCTGAGGTGGTAGAAAAGTTGTATCCATAATACTTCACATAATAATATATCGGCATTAAATAAATAAAAATGTTAAACATCCTGATAGTATATACACGACGTGTATATTATATCAGGATGTTTAACATTTATTTATATATTAAACGTGATATTATTCAATAATCCTATATATATATATATATATATATATATATATATATATATATATATATATATATATATATATTTAGACCAATCCAACCTTTGGGTTACTTTGATGCAACCTTTGGGAGACTCGTGTCGCCCATAGGATATATGTTGTGTCGCCCAAAAGTAATTGTGTTTTTTTCTATCAATTTATTTTTTTAAATAATAAAACAATTTTGCAAACGATTTTGAACGCTTTAAAAAAGGTTCAGTCATTAAGCACTAATCAGCAGGAATACCATTTAAAGAAAAATCATGAATTTCAAAAAAGTGTGTATATTTTGAAAACAACCTTTGGGATACATTTAATTTTTTATCAATAATTTTCTTGTCATAGTTATATGTTTTAGATAAGAATTCATAAATGTAAAGAATATGATATTTTTTAAAAGAAAAGTTAATTGTGTTCAACTTTAAAGATTCCGAAATTCCCTCAAAAAAATATTTTCGAAATAAGCGTACGATCCGTGTTTTCGTGTCGCCCAAAGGTTGATGTATATTCAATGCTTTGCAGACTATAAGAACGACATGTACTTTTCGTTGTATTAGTTATTTTATTAAAAAAATTAATAAACACAAATGACAAAAGTGCTTATTATAATTTATAATAGTTGTATTTCAAAATGTTTAATTGGACATTCGAACCAAACATCGACGAAGTTTCAATTTGGCCTACAGTCACTACCAAGGGTGACGGACCTGACGCAACTATTTGTGAATAACGAATGGCAATTATGGTCGCATGTGCTTCGTCTCTATATCACAGAAAACCGTGTTCTATATTTATATACTGATATAAATGGGAACAGTTCATTTCAAAACCATTTAAGGTACATATACTTACAAATACGTTCGGATATGTTACTTCAGATAAAACGAATATGCTCGAGTTGCAAGTCTATTCTAAAAAAGATAATTAATCTTATTTACATGACTCATTTAAGCTAAGAAACTATGATACATCTAAAAGGATTATCACTTAACTACTTGTACAAAGCATTGAATCGGAATTCAAGTATATTAAAACAGGTTTTGGTGGTTGATTTAACAATATCTGTATTGGAGAGTAAAAATATACACTTATGTACCTGCACGTCTTATTTTATCATGCAAACTGATATGTTTGTCTTGAAGCCTACGAAATCTGTGATTTTATATATACAAAAGCTGTCATCCTTTAATGCTACTTAACTACACAAACATTAATCAAAGGTAAAAGATTTTCTTTATGGAATGCGTAAGGAGTGCATGCTGCTGATAATCATTCCATAAATTGTGTTCAAATCGTACAGGCCATTAATAGCCTTTTCTATTTCCGTTGTCAACAAATGTTGCCGAAATCATGAGAAATAAAACAAGTGTAATAGGTTATTTATTTTCAATTTATACTTCTTGTTTATTGGTTTACAGGTTCAGTTCATATATGCATATTACTTTAGAAAAAGAACGGTTTAAAAAAGTAAAACACAAGTTTAATTCTGTTACTTTACTGTTTAACGCGTAATGATGCGTTAATAGTGAATGATTAGATGACTGGCTGTTTCCATGTACTTATATGTGTTAACTATTATCGGCGAAACGAACTGCGAAATTATGCATTGATGAAAAATATTTCTTACTTATAACAAGATTATAAACGTGTATTCAGTAGCTAAAACCGTACAAAACATAAATGACTGGTGGGTCCTAAGATAATAACAGTAATCAAGTATTGTCTCATAAAAGAAATACCGTTTTATGCTCCTTTGTTTCATATTAAAGACGGTGTCATTATATACTTTAATTATATTTCTTAATTTTGATAAATTGAAACACTTCTTTCAATTGAGGTTACTCTTATTTGGGCGTGAGAGTGAATCTTTAAATGAGATCTTTTGTCAGTAACTATTAAACTGAATTTGAAACACATGAAATGTCACAGAAGTCCTCTCTTGCTTAATGTCCAAAGAAAGTCCAATTCTAAGAATACTAAAATATGATTTTTGCGAACATTCAACAGTCAATCGCTTGAATCCTGAACTGAACGACGTAGAGACAACACTAGTGTCCCGTCTGACAATGACTGGCCGCTGACACTTAAACCGAGGAATTCGGACTTCATTGAGTAGTTCCATTGTGTTGTTTGCATTACCACTTCACAAGTAATGCATGAAATATGTCTACCATATGCAAATGAATAGTCTTTAAATGCCAGACGATTACTCATAGCATGTATGTTTTAGTCGCTGTAAATAACTCATGGATACTTAATTGCCTTTATATAAGTGTAAGTAAGAGTTAACATTTTTAAGAATAACATAATACTTGTGTCTTAGAGATACTTGTTTTTAAATGTTGACAATTAAACGTGTTTTAGCATGATATTAAAACCGAGTATATAAGGATATATGTTCATGCAAGTCGTGTTTTATTACTTAATACACAGTAGTTAACTTTTAAATTGAAATGTGAAAAACACCATAAATATCTTGAAATGTCGATAGACTGTGATTACTGTGACGTCAGCTTTATCATGTACCATTTTTAGACCTCCGGCCCCAATTGCTCGATACCCTTTTAAGCGTTTTGGGAATTCGAAAGGGAATTATCTGTATGCTTATCACAATGAGCTATTTTTCGTTTAGATAATTGTATAAAAGTTTGCTAAAATAATATCTTCAAAGACCAAAATAATGGTAAAAAATCCAAATGTTGCGCTTCTTCAAAAGTTGTATTGAAATCCATATATTTCAGTTCCAATGTGAAACGCCTTCACTGTTTACTTATTGTACAATTAGCGCGAAATATCTTAATTAACAGAACAGAACAGAACAGAACAGATTTTATTTCAACTTATGCATAAAGCATCTCGTTACAGTATTCGTACAAAGAAAAGACAAATGTCATAATATGTGTTCAACTTGTATAAGATGGTACTTTTAGATAATAGAGTAAACAATAAACTGAAGATATCATATTGTTATATGGAGAATGTTAACAATGTATCAATAAGCTAAATTATAGTAATATAAAGTAATTGATTCCACAAAATAATAGCTAAATAGTGGAAATGTAAATGGTGATAAAGGTCGTTACTCATTTATATCATTAATGATTGTATTACGTCTATCGTTAGCAAATAATAAGTATTTACACAGATTAACAATAGTTGTTTTACAAGAACAGTTGAGTAATTCAATAAACTTATACATATTTGGTCTAATTCTAAAGTATCGTTTAATGTACTGTATCCTTAGATCGTTATAACGACTACAACTTAAAACAAAATGAAATTCGTCTTCAATGTTCTGTGCATCACACAATAAACATATTCTCTCGTTTCTTTGAAGTCTATTTGTCCCATATCTTCCGGTTTCAATACGTAAACAATGGGCTGACACACGTAATTTGGTAAGATATTTTCTATATGTCTTATTATATAGCAAATTTAAATAACTGGCGATTTCAAACTTATCATGGAGGTGTAAAAATACAGTATTAAGTTTTGTACTGTTAGTAATATCCGCGCGCCACTTCTGTAAAAAAGTATCAGTAAGGCGCTGTTTAAATAGCGGAACAAATGTTTTAACATTATAATTCCATGGGTTGCACCAGACATCATAAAATCCATATCCCTCTAGTAATGTTTTAACATTATATGCCCAGTTTTTGCGTCCAAGTTCACACGACTGAAGGGATTTACGATAAAGGGATGTAAGCAATATACTATTGGAATCTTGTGCCTTGAACCAGTACTTAATTATTTTTAAATATCGGGTAATATATAATGGATAGCGTCCTAATTCGCCATAGACTGCTGCTGTGCACGTTGTTTGCTTGACACCAAGTAGAAATTTACAATATTTAGGGTGTATTCTTTCCAGGTCCTTGGACTTCGTAAACCCCCATATCGGACATGCATAATTAAGAGTAGACCCGACAAAGGAATCAAATAGTTGTAACGCTATTTTAGGTGGGACATCGTATTTACTTATATTTCTGGTTAATACGTTCATTGCCTTTAGTGCTTTACCCACTACATACTGGTTGTTAAAACAAATGATCCCGTATAGTTAAAAACAACACCCAAATAATTAAAATCGTCGACTATCTCCAGGGGTTCATTATTATAGTACCAAGTTTCGTTGGGTCTTGTTGGGCCTCTCTTTCGAAATACTACCACTTTAGTTTTGACAGTATTAACTTGTAAACCCCAAGTGTGACAGTATTCATATAATTTGTGCAAACTAGTTTGTAGGTCCTCTGGAGAGTTACCAAATATGACCATATCATCTTAAGTGTATATCGTATCATCATAACTAATCAGTAAATTTCACTTTCTTCACTATGGTCATTTTAACACTGGTTCAGCCACATGCCAGAGACTTTCTGAATACATGCAATTGCGTTAATATATCAATGCACAACTTTCGTCAATTTGAATTGAACTTATCAGATGTATTTAACAGGGTATTTTTTTTTATTAAATCCATGGCGCGATCATGACTCTAAGAAGCGGCCGTATAAATAGCTTTCATGTTTTTTTTTTAGTTTAGGGTTAAGGTCATCATTGTTCATGTCAAATAGGCACTCAAAAAACACCGGCCCGTTTTAGTAGGGCATGCACATTAGATATAACATTTAAAGTATGAACACATTATGATTTTTAATGCAACATCCTCATAAAATTCTGATGAATAAGTGTCCAAAGTGCAATAACGGGGTTATAGCAGGTACAACCAAACATAGTTGTGACCTGCAGAATGTCTTTGTCTCACGGGCTAATTCAAATTTCGCGCATTTTCAACTTTATTTAGTAGTGGCGGGTTTGAATCAATGCTGAAACAGACCCAGACTACTACGTTCAGGAATGGGTTGTGAAAATGTGGTGACAAAATTCGCCGTCTGTGATATTGTGCAAACAATGCATTTTGCACTTCTTGTTTTAACAATCAACCCAATAACAACCATTCTTTGCAAAAGTGTATATCGTAACATTGAAGATGACACTTATTATCTGCTTGAATTGGATTCTTACAACCCCGGACAAAGCAATTGGTGTGCATCATAATATTACCTTGTACATACGTTCAAATCCCCTTTACACTGCAATGTTCACAGTAGTACTGTAGGTCTATTTTGGACGTTATACACATATATTTGTCTTCCAGCATCTTGTTCTCGGATACAAGTGTCGGTCGATATCCGTCACAGGTTAGTAAAATTCAGAGTTAAATGGACTATCAGGCGCGTAAATATAGATATACGAGTACTCGGCTGAATCCATATGATATTGACACAAAACAGACAACGTTGCAATACGCATACTTGACTACCTGATGTTTATTTCAAAATACTTAATAAAGCACCTCAGAACGACCAGAATTAACCAGATTGCACCGTGGTTTACAAATGTTCCGAGGGGGGATGCAAGCACATTCATCAATATGCAAGTATTGGTGGATGAGTGCGGGAGGCGGTGTTCACTCTTCCGTGCGTCATTTTTTTTCAATACCAATTGAACAACAACATAAAATGATTGCTTTGTTGCCAAAAATTGGCCTGCCCAAGATGTCTCTCAATCACAAGGGCAAGAATTTTGATAAGTTGTATGTAGCCTCATATTTTTGCTGTTAACAAACAAAAATCAAATAATATTCTTTTGGCCAAAGCATGCCTTGGCCTTAGTAAATAGCGTCTGAAGTAATAAAAATAAAGAAAATTTCCTGAAACCGCAAGTCGCAGACCCTTGAAATAAAGTTTTTGAGCATGGTTGGTACATTTAGCAGTTAGTTTCCTGCTTCGAGTTTCCCCCTTGTACCACTTAAGTCACTTCAGTGTCCCTTGCGGGAATGTGGTTGGAGTGTAAGTGTGAGCGGCTGTTCTGAATTTGTCCCTTAGTTCCCGAATAATGAACATAGCAATACATATAAGATAGTTTGACAAAATATGTTTTAGTTTTCCATTGACACGCTGTTTAAGTTTATTTTCTGCAAGCATTCAATTTCTTGCTTGTAATACCATCCGCATACAGGACAATCATATTTTGTATTTCAAAGGTACATGTAATGCTATTTACATTCATGCATAAGAAACATGATGAGTCCTAGAATGGAGAACTACATAGTTTATTAATCTTCGTGAATATTCATTTCAAGCTTAATAATTTGATGTCTATCGTTCAAATACAAAATTAAATGTTTTAAGGACTTATAGCTAAAAATTATATATTTTAATTGATGCTGAAGAACTTCGTGATTAAGCTATTCAAATACTATGATATTTTCATCCGGATGGGGAAATCAATTGTCTGCATTCGAAAGGATTATTGGAGTTGTTTTGGTCATGTAATTAGACATTTGATTAGTATTCATTCTCATTCATCAGAGGTTTGATAACGGTATTTCTAACGCATAGCATCATCACTTGGGTAAAGAGATTAGGTTGTTTAAGCTGATTAAGTATGGTTCGTTCTCAAATGGTTTGACACGTTCTCAAAGGTAGATAAACAAACACTGTTATTGATATCTACTGTATAAACATACACTTCGCCATTTTCCCCCAATCCTTAAGATGCTGGTACAGATAAGTTGATACATTTAGCAGTTAGTTTCCTGCTTCGAGTTTCCAGCCTAGCTGTTTTACTCATAAGCATTACAAATTAAAGTGAAGTCAGCCATCATTATGGTGTTATTGCATATTATATATAACAATCGAGAATATTATGTTGTATTTATATTGATTAACTATTATATTAGAAAAAAGTGGTCTAATTGAATGCATTAGAATATTGCTAAAACTAATCGGGTATTGTTTTAATTAAGTGCACAGATCTTTGTTCACAAATCGAATCGTAAAACCAATGTGTTCAAAATCAATTTTTGCATGCATATTATATTTTATTTTTTACATACATATATAGTTCATTTGTAATGATTTTTCTTGATTTAAGATGTAGAAATTCCCCCTAACAAGTCGTACAGTTGAACAACAAGATTTTCAAAATTACATGCATAGCTTAATTTAAAAGCTGACTTTAGTATCAGAAATAAAATAATCATGCATTTGATTCGATTACATTTTATAACTTAATAAGTTTCTTTTCTGTTTTAATTAAATTAAACATGCAGTTTTATTGGGCAGCAGCCCCTGCACCTTTTATTTCCCAAGCATAATTTATTGTCTAAAAGGAAGCCAACCGTCTGAATTTATCATTTTGTATTGATTTAACTTAATTATTTCAGGAAAAAAACCTTTAAACTTCAAACTGAGCTGAAGATTTAGGGGGTACAAGCGCCACATGAAACAATAAGCCCCATTTTGATCAAGTGATGATAACTGATACAAATGAAAAAGATGATAACTACAACCAGAAGCCAATCACTAGATTGGATAAGCCGAAATAAAAAGTATAACCAAGTTATTAGCATATAATATCATCGTAGGAGCCAGTTAGACAAAAATGACTTAGACTGTTTAATGGTGAATTGCTAAATAACATGTGAATATTAGATATATATACAAATGTTGTCTACGCCTATACCCCTTTTCAGAAATAGCGATATGGGCAACGGTGTAAATTTATCCTTTACATAATTAAACGAAATAGGTATATATGCAAATTTTAAGCTTGAAACTACTAGATGGAGGTGATGTGACGCACAAAGACCGGGTACTGGTACGTAGGGAACATATAGGGCTACCATCTGATACCAGCCAATAAGGGCCAGCTTTGAGTCAAGTTGACTAGTAATGAGTCTTAATGTCAGGAACCGCGGAATTTGCTATTATACGCGAGTATGTAGACTCTGGGCTGGGAGGATAATAAGTGCGCAATGTGACTTCCGGAAACTGGATACAGGCAGGTAGGTGACATTTAGTTTACCATCCGGACCCGAACCAATAAGGGAGGATCGGGTAGGTCTACTCAAAATGACTTTAAGTGTCAAGGACCACAGAGTTTTCCTTTATAAGCCAGGGTGTGGATTTTTGTTGGGGGTAGATACTACTAGATGGGGTGGTGTGACGCCTAAAGACTGGGTACCGGTACGTATGGGACATCTAGGGCTAATACTTGGTATAAGCGAATAATGGCACCCAAAGGCACCGTGTCCTGGCTTATTCGCTCAAAGTATTGGTTAAACATTTACCAGTTGATACAATCGCATTTGTGCAAATGTGAAGAACTAGATTTGACTCTTAAACCAGTTAGAAGATGGTTGTTATTAGTATGATAAAATATTGAGGAAACGCCATAATAGTAGTATATTATAACCTCCAGTACGCCTGGTGTGATTTTGACGTCCGTATAGGAAGTAATTATTAAACAGCGACCCCTTATGAGTACGCTCTGCTATATTTGGTTACCCACTTCGTTTTAGAAAATGTAAACATTGTTAAGCGGACGATATAATTTCATTTTATTTAAACAGCATTTTATAGCGCCTATAGTGGGTTCAATGAATGTACCAACAACCAGCCATAAAGCATAAGTCTAAGACGGAAAATTACACAAACTTTCAAAGAATTGGCTGGCTCCAGTTGTTTTGCGCAGTCACATAAAATGTTCCTTAAAATTGTCGGGCAGCAAAAACAAAACAATGGTGGGAAAGGTGTGTGTTCTTTCATGAATATCTCATATTGAAATAAGAAATTGTCAGTAATATAATGAAATATAATGAAATAAAGACTTATGTGTGATACAGGGCAGTATTATTACGTTACTAAAAATGCAGATTTTGCCTTGATGTATTTTTAGGCAACATGCAGAAACCCTCCCAAAGCAGGGAATGTAGTTAGTGAGAAGTATGCCACAAAACATGTTTTGCATATTTCTTTATAAGACTTATTGCTATGTTTCTTAAATGTTGTATGAAAAATGATTTTAGCAAGAGATAAATCAGAAGTGATCGTAAAGCTTTAACGTCACT